>NC_057802.1:29078575-29084080 GCF_018294505.1 Triticum aestivum
CCCCCCCCCCCCAAGCCAAGTGGGGCGCCCCCCACCCCTAGGGTTTCCAACCCTAGGCGCAGGGGGAGGCCCAAGGGGGGGCGCCCCAGCCCACTAAGGGCTGGTTCCCTTCGCACTTTAGCCCATGGGGCCCTCCGGGATAGGTGGCCCCACCCGGTGGACCCCCGGGACCCTTCCGGTGGTCCCGGTACAATACCGATATCCCCCAAAACTTTCACGGTGGCCGAAACTGGACTTCCTATATAAAATTCTTCACCTCTGGACCATTCCGGAACTCCTCGTGACGTCCGGGATCTCATCCGGGACTCCGAACAACTTTTGGGTCTCCGCATACTCATATCTCTACAACCCTAGCGTCACCGAACCTTAAGTGTGTAGACCCTGCGGGTTCGGGAGACATGCAGACATGACCGAGACGCCTCTCCGGTCAATAACCAACAGCGGGATCTGGATACCCATGTTGGCTCCCACATGTTCCACGATGATCTCATCGGATGAACCACGATGTCGAGGATTCAATCAATCCCGTATACAATTCCCTTTGTCAATCGGTATGTTACTTGCCCGAGATTCGATCGTCGGTATCCCAATACCTTGTTCAATCTCGTTACCGGCAAGTCTCTTTACTCGTACCGTAATGCATGATCCCGTGGCTAACTCCTTAGTCACATTGAGCTCATTATGATGATGCATTACCGAGTGGGCCCAGAGATACCTCTCCGTCACACGGAGTGACAAATCCCAGTCTCGATCCGTGCCAACCCAACAGACACTTTCGGAGATACCCGTAGTGCACCTTTATAGTCACCCAGTTACGTTGTGACGTTTGGCACACCCAAAGCACTCCTACGGCATCCGGGAGTTGCACGATCTCATGGTCCAAGGAAATGATACTTGACATTGGAAAAGCTCTAGCAAACGAACTACACGATCTTTGCGCTATGCTTAGGATTGGGTCTTGTCCATCACATCATTCTCCTAATGATGTGATCCCGTTATCAATGACATCCAATGTCCATAGTCAGGAAACCATGACTATCTGTTGACCAACGAGCTAGTCAACTAGAGGCATACTAGGGACACATTGTGGTCTATGTATTCACACATGTATTACGATTTCCGGACAACACAATTATAGCATGAACAATAGACAATTATCATGAACAAGGAAATATAATAATAACCATTTATTATCGCCTCTAGGGCATATTTCCCACATCTGTACCCTAGGTAATTAAAGTTCGTCCATGGATCATATTGGCTGTGATCTCAATCATTTGGATGCATAAACATACTGAACATGTGTATATCTGAATCTTTTTGTGAATTATCTATGAATATAATTGTGTGATCTATCAATCATTTGGATCCATAGACACGCTGAACTTGTGTATATATGAATCTTTTGAGTTGTTGATAGTGAATGTTGGCTATGAATATGAATGTGTCCTGTGAACCTGAGTTTGATACGAATGTTTACCTTTTCTGTTGTACTTGTGTGTGAACTTGTTAGTATGCCTACTGTGGGGTATGTGATGTGTGGGTGTCAACGGCACACCTTCTTCCCGAGAAGAATTGCACCTGCTTTGTTAGGGTAGCAACAGCGCATCAGCTCTTTTTAATCTTTTTGCTCTGTCTTGCCCCCTCCCCCGCTCAACCCCTGTCGTAATGTTTTCGGCCTCAAAAGAAACATAGTACTGCGTTGTTTTGGGGGCTTGATGAAAAATCGAGTGCTTGTTTCTGTAGGTTGGCCCGCCCAGCAAATGGGCTGCTGGTCCACCACAGACTGGAAGGCTAAAAATACAAGTTGTATGGTGCAGAGGCAAGTAAAAAAACGCCATCGAGAGCCATCCACTGAAGAAAAAAAATCACTCCTGATGTGCTTCTTCAGTCGTGCCGCCGGCCCCCTCTTTAATCCAGTTCGCTTGGGGATCTGGTATCATTTTTTTCCAGAGGGCGAACAAGTATCAGCTAGGCCTAGGTTTTGTATTTTAACATGCGTAGCCCATGACATATGGTGACAGTGGTTTCAACTTATTCTTTGAGGTCCATACTGGCCTCTGGGATTTTTCTTAAAGATCGGCAGCCCAATGTATTTTTTAACCACATTATATATATTAATATTATTACTATTATCGTATATTTTATAGAGACTTATATATACATTATTAAAACATCCCACGTGTTATTAACTTATAAAAGTAAATGTTTAACAGAACTTGGCAAGGAAAATCCTGGTTGTCTTTGACTCGCAGGCAAGGAAAATCCTGGTGATTGCGTACAAAAGCTTGCGAAGATTTTAAGGACCAATGTAATAATAACGCGCTCATTTTTATTTTGAGCAATAACTCGCTAATTTCTTAATTATGTATATAAAAAATGTGCCTCTCCGGTTTATTTTTTGATATTAATTGCTCCTTCTAACATAACATTATATATATAACGAGCCCAGCTAATTCGTGTATTTGAAGGAAGTGCAAATGGGCTGGGATTTCTTAGATAATATAAATGGGCCACATTGACGCGAAATTATTTGTTCACCCAGCCCATCAAATGGACTATACATTCTAGAAAACATGGGTTAAATATATGCCACATTTTTGCAGGCTGACATGTGGGCCAATAGGTGGTTGAAGCCTACCCAGGGCGTTGTCAACTTGGTCGGCATGCACCTTCAATCTCTCGTATTCTTCCTCCAGCGTCGCCGGGACCGCCTGGTCTAGCCTCCGGGGGCTAGCGGCTCTGCTTAGCACGCATCGCTATGAAGCGCTACCCCACCGCCGGCCAGGCTATCCCTCCACCCCTCCACACCTCCTGTTATTCTCCACCGACTGCAGCCCCACGTCGCACAAGAACCAGTTATAACCCTTCTCCGCCACTCAATCTGTGACTCCACTGCCGCGTCTTCCCATCTCTGAGTCTTTCCCGTCCGGGGCCTCGCCGTCGTCCACCGCCTCGCTGCGCTCGGTGCGGCATGGTCAACAAACGAGAGTCATCAGAAGAGGACTGTATGTGGAGAGCCTGACAGCTGGGACCCACGAGGTCCATGGTCACACGCAAGGAAAGTTCCTCCTTATTAAGCTGAAAAAAATTGTTTCCTCCACCTGACAGCTGGGACCCACCGGTTGTATCTTCGCACGGAAGGAAGTGCCTCCTTGTTATGCGGAAAAAATTATTCCAATCGTTGACAGCTGGGACCCGTCAGATTTGGTGGCTGACTTGTGGGCCTACTAAGCGGACGTGTCCGCAGGGCTTTGTCAACTTAATCAACAAATGATTCTAGCAGCTGGACCGTTGGATGTTAATCCAACAGCCGTGCTCCTTCTTCAACCTCTGTTCTTGCTCCTGTCTCCCGTGGGGGGCACCGCGGTTGTGCTGCCGCGCACCTGAACCAGTCAAGTTTCCCACTCCTCTCCATTTGCGACTCCACTGCCCCGTCTTCCCCATCTCCGGGCCGTTCCAGTCTGGGGCCTCGCCGTCGTCCACCGGCCTTGGTGCGCTCGGCACAGTGTGGTCAACGTGGTCAACAACCGAGAGTCATCGGAAGATGACTGTATGTGAGATGCTGACAGTGGGGACGCACCACGCCCATGGACGCATGCATGCGACGGAACGCGGCGTGGTCAACGTGGTCAAGGAACAACTTCCATCGGAAGTGTACTGTACATGGAGAGGCTCACAGCTGGGTCCACGGCCGCAGCAAGGAAGTGCCTCCTTATTACACGAAAACTAATGATTCCTCCACCTAACAGCAGGGACCCACCGGACGGGCCACCGTATTTCGCGAAAAAAATGTTCCCCCCGCTGTCAGCTCGGACCCACCGGAAGTGCCTCCTTATTACAGAGAAAAAATGAATACTCCCCCTGCTAGCTGGGACCCACCTTGGTGGGAGGCTGACTTGTGGGCCTACTAAGTTGACGGGGACGGAGGGCTTTGTCAACTTAGTCAATATGAACGATTCTAGCTCCAGTGACCGTACGATGTGCATCCAACGGCCGTAGTGCTTCTTCAACCTCTGGTCTTCTTGCTCCAGCCGCCCAAACCAGCGCCGGTCATGCCGCGTGCTCCTGCCTCCCGTGGCCGGCTGTGATGCCGCGGAGGCCTCACCGGCCCCTACTACTCCCACCGCTGGCCAGGCCATCCCTCTACTCACCCACACCCCCTGTTATTCTACGGCGACGGCAGCCTCACACCGCAGCCGAACCAGTGAACCCTCGTACTCCTCTCCGCGTGGGCTTCCACTGCCACGTCTTCCCCGGCTCCGCGTCGTCCCCTTCCTAGGCCTCGCCGTCGTCCACCGCCCTGGTGCTCTTGGCGCGGCGTGGTCAACGTGGTCAAGGAACGACTTCCAACGGAAGAGTACTGTACATGGAGAGGCTGACAGCTGGGTCCACGGCGGACGCAAGGAAGTGCCTCCTTATTACGCGCAAAATAATTATTCCTCCACCTGACAGCAGGGACCCACCGGACGGGCCACCGTATTTCGTGAAAAAAATGTTCCCCCTTGACTGCTGGGACCCACCAGCTACATCTTCGCACGCAAGGAAGTGCATCCGGGCCAAAAAAAGATTCGCCCCCCTGACTGCTGGGACCCACTAGCTACATCTTCGCACGGAAGGAAGTGCCTGATAGTCGGGATCCACCTGGTCGAAGCGTGCGTAGCATTGTCATTCTGGCCGCGAATGTGTACGTACATACTTGACGATGTAGAGGCGCGCATGTAGCATGTACACGTACGTACAACGACAAGTGTGTAAGAAATAAAATACGGCCACATACGTACATACGGTTGGTGTCTCGAACGCCTACTCGCGCATACGTACGGCCAGGGCTCATGTACATGGCTGAGTCGGAATGGAGAAATAGCATCGTCGTCGTGTTCATGGGGAGCCAACCGGCTGGGTCGGAACGGAATGCGTCGTCGTGTTCATCGGGAGGGCTTGGACGGAATAGCCGATGGAAACGAGGCCTGGCGTACCGCAGAACGGAGCAAACGGCCTTGTGTTCGACCGTCCACGTTCGAAACGGGATACTGTTCATCTGGAGGGTTCTGGCGTACCGCAAAACGGAGGAAACAGACCTCCTACGGTCGAAACAGGGGTCCTGTTGATCGGGAGGGGTGTGGCGTACTGCAAAACGGAAGAAACTGACTTGTGTTGGAGCGCTATGGTTGAAACGGGGGTCCTGTTCATCGGGAGGGGTGTGGCGTACCGCAAAACGGGACTCCACGGGATACTGTTCATCTCCACCGTCGACCCCCTCCAGCCTCCATTGGCTACTGTTCATCCACCGTCGACCTCCTCCAGCCTCCACCTGCGACTGTTCATCCACGGGCTCCTGTTCATCCAGCCTCCACCGCACGCTACTCCACCGGC
Organism: Triticum aestivum; assembly: GCF_018294505.1. Taxonomy (NCBI): domain Eukaryota; kingdom Viridiplantae; phylum Streptophyta; class Magnoliopsida; order Poales; family Poaceae; genus Triticum; species Triticum aestivum. The sequence continues at coordinate 29,083,952 of NC_057802.1, forward strand.
TACTGTTCAACCAGCCCTCTCCACGGGCTCCTGTTCAACCACCCCTCCACGGGCTACTGTTCATCCAGCCCTCCACTGTCTACTGTTCATCCAGCCCTCCACGGGGTGGTCCTGTTCATCCAGCCCTCC
>NC_057802.1:29084303-29084665 GCF_018294505.1 Triticum aestivum
CACCGTCTACTGTTCATTCTGTCCTCCACGGGGTGGTACTGTTCATCCTGGCCTCCACGGGGTCCTGTTCATCCAGCCCCAACCGGCTCGATCGATCGGGGTCCTGTTCATCCAGAGGCAACACCACGGGGTCCTGTTCATCCACCCCCACCGGGAACTGTTCATCCAAACCCCCCCCCCAGCAACGCTCACTGTTCATCCAGAGGCAGCATCGATCGGCTTCAGTTAGCAGCAGTAGCGAAGGAATCGCTCGATCGGGTTCAGTTAACAGCCATCGATTGATCGCTCGGGTTCAGTAACGCGTAGCCTGCAGTGCAATCGCTCGGGTTCAGTTAGAGCCCAATGCTTCGCTCGGGTTCAGT
>NC_057802.1:29084791-29086520 GCF_018294505.1 Triticum aestivum
ATCGATCGGCTTCAGTTAGCAGCAGTAGCGAAGGAATCGCTCGATCGGGTTCAGTTAACAGCCATCGATCGATCGCTCGGGTTCAGTAACGCGTAGCCTGCAGTGCAACAGCTCGGGTTCAGTTAGGGCCCAACGCCTCGCACCCACGCGCGTGCGTGTACGAGAGAAACGTGCATCGCTCGGCCCCGACCACCCACCGTAACCGGGAACACCCCGATATTTTCCTCGCCCTCGCTTCTACCACGGTTTTTTCCGTCATGGACGGCCCAAAGAATGTCATGCAACTGTGTCTCCGGCCCGCCCAGGACGAAAAGCCCATTTTCTGTCATGATTCTTTGTCATAGAAGTAGGAGCCCACCACATCTATGATGATACCGGGTTTTGTCACAATTATCGTCATAGAAGTGTCATAAGTATGACAGAAAAAATTTCGTTCGGCCCAAAATGTCACGGATGTGTCTTTTTTTGTAGTGAAGATTAATTGATCCCACAAAGAATTGTTATAGGTTATAGGATGGTAATTGATTTTCGCAAATTAAATAAAGCTACTAAAAAGGATCATTACCCTTTACCTTTTATTGATCAAATGCTAGAAAGACTATCCAAACATACACATTTTTGTTTTCTAGATGGTTATTCTGGTTTCTCTCAAATACCTGTGTCAAAAGAGGATCAAGAAAAGACCACTTTTACTTGCCCTTTCAGTACTTTTGCTTATTGACGTATGCCTTTTGGTTTATGTAATGCACCTGCTACCTTTCAAAGATGCATCATGGCTATATTCTCCGACTTTTGTGAAAAGATTTGTGAGGTTTTCATGGATGATTTCTCCGTTTATGGATCCTCTTTTGATGATTGCTTGAGCAAACTTGATCGAGTTTTGCATTGATGTGAAGAAACTAATCTCGTCTTGAATTGGGAGAAGTGCCACTTTATGGTTAATGAAGGCATCGTCTTGGGGCATAAAATTTCTGAAAGAGGCATTGAAGTTGATAAAGCTAAAGTTGATGCTATTGAAAATATGCCATGTCCCAATGACATCAAAGGTATAAGAAGTTTCCTTGGTCATGCCAGTTTTTATAGGAGGTTCATTAAGGGCTTCTCAAAAATTTCTCGGCCTCTGACTAATCTATTACAAAAAGATATACCATTTGTTTTTGATGATGATTGTGTAGAAGCATTTGAAATACTTAAGAAAGCATTAATCTGTGCACTTATTGTTCAGCCACCTAATTGGAATTTACCCTTTGAAATTATGTGTGATGCTAGTGATTATGCTGTAGGTGCTGTTCTAGGGCAAAGAGTTGATAAGAAATTAAATGTTATTCAATATGCTAGTAAAACTCTAGACAATGCCCAGAGAAATTATGCTACTACTGAAAAAGAATTTTTAGCAGTTGTTTTTGCCTGTGATAAGTTCAGACCTTATATTGTTGATTCTAAAGTAACTATTCACACTGATCATGCTGCTAGTAAATACCTTATGGAAAAGAAAGATGCTAAGCCTAGACTTATTAGATGGGTTCTCTTGCTGCGAGAATTTGATTTACATATTATTGATAGAAAGGGAGCTGAGAACCCCGTTGCAGACAACTTGTCTACACTACTGGAATCAGCCAATTTGCCATCTGCCAGCTCTTTGCCGTCTGCTAGCTGACGGCAAAGAAGCTCTTTGCCATCAGCTACACATAAGCAGACGGCAAAGAAAAGGCTGACGGCAAAGAAGAAG
>NC_057802.1:29088764-29103437 GCF_018294505.1 Triticum aestivum
CACCCCGACCCCGAGACCCCGACCCCGACACGGCACCCCGAGACCGACACGACACCCCGACCCCCGACACCTCCCGAAAAGGTGTTCTTTGGCCTTCCAAAAGCCGACGGGGTCATATATTTGTGAATTATTAGTTAGGTCATATATCTTTCGATTTTGTTATGAAAAACATCATATATAATTGTGTTGATCGGGTAGTTTTAAATGTGCAGTTGTTTGATCGCTGCGAGGTTTGGTGTTCGACGACCTCGCCGTGCGTTTGACGAGCTCTGCCCCTTCGTTCGTGGGTGAGCACAAATGACATGTCCTCCTCCCCCATTAATTATTTGATCTATTCCGATGAAACTTGATAGCTAGATATATATGTGTCTTGAATCATCAGTATGCGTAACCAATATGTGTCTCCCGTTCGAAAGCGTCATAGTTATAAATATGCATGCATTTGCATATTTATAACCTTGATTCTTTCGAATTGTCCAACGCTATCCATGGATAGCCCGAGTATGTTTAGATTGGGTTCGTTTTCCCATATGCTTTGCTCCGGATCCGACGCATAAATTTCGTCAGTGCCTCCCCTGTTGTTCTCCGGGTACACATCCTCTCTGTTTATTGCAGAGACGTGTATCACGAGAACAGCGGGGAGGTGCTGCCGAAATTTTGCGTAGGATCCGGGGCATAGCATGGGAAAATGAACCCAATCTAAACATACTCGGGTGGGATTAGGACCTATCATTACCTATTAGAGTGTAGGTTGCATGGACGTAATAAAATTGACAAAGTAGATCAACTGATGAATACATACATGGTGAATTATATATATATATATTTGTTGTGTGTCTAGTAGCTCTGAAAGTCAAGATGAGTGATCGTGCGTGGATGTACACCGGTCACACTGGTCAGAACAAATGGAGCACTGAATGGTTCACAAAAACCAAGGGGTTTGTGCGAGCCGCATTTGCAAATGGCCAGAGGAAAACCTGGTGCCCCTGTTTACGGTGCGGCAATTGGGAAAAGAGGATAGAGGCTGAAATGGGCAAACACCTGCAGAAGAGTGGTTTTACGCCCGATTATACGGTGTGGACATTTCATGGTGAGTCTGCCCAACGTGACCGAGCTGAGGTGGATCATCGTCGCACCGACGAGCATGGTACCGGGATGGAAAACATGGTGCAAGACTTTGATGATGCTCGGGATTCGGACGAGGAGATGGAGGAATCTGCAAAGGCCTTCAATGAAATGTTGGAGTCTTCAAAACGTCCGCTCCATGAGCACATTGAGCTTTGTCAGTTGGATGCCATCTCACAAGTAATGGCTCTGAAGGCTCAGTTCAACTTGGGCAGAGAATGCTACGATGCAATGAATGATGACAGTATTTGGACGCTTTCTACCCAAAGGCCATGTAATGCCTGCAAACCTGTACCAGTCGGACAAAATCCTCCGTGCACTGAAGATGCCCTATGATAAGATACATGCCTATGAGAAAGGATGTGTCTTGTTTAGGCTTGACTATGCGGACTTGAACTATTGTCCCATTTACAAGTCTTCCAGGTATGTTGTGGTAGACAACGGTATGGGTGAGAAGACACAGACCAAAATCCCCGTTAGTGTTCTTCGGTATATGCCAATCGTACCAAGACTTCAACGTCTTTTCATGGTCGAAGAGACGGCCAGACAGATGACATGGCACAAAACGGGCAAAAGAACCGAACTAGATGCAGATGGGAATCTGATGATTGTACACACATCGGATGGTGTTGCGTGGAAAAAGTTTGATGAATTACATGGTGACAAAGCGGCAGATCCGAGGCATCCTCGAGTCGGCATCAGCACGGATGGGTTCAGTGTGTTTGGTATGACGGCAGCCCAATACAGTTGTTGGCCCGTATTTGTCTTTCCACTCAATCTCCCCCCCGGACAGATTATGCAAAGAAAGAACATTTTCCTGACGTTGATAATTCCAGGGCCCAACTATCCGGGGAAAAATATGAATGTGTACATGCAACCGCTTAAGGACGAATTGCAAGAAGCCTGGGATAATGGGTTCAAGACATACGATGCCTATAGCAAACGGAACTTCATAATGCGTGTCTGGTACATGTACTCGACGCATGACTTGCCGGCGTATGCGCTATTCGTTGGCTGGTGTGTGCATGGAAGGTTCCCGTGCCCCACATGCAAGGGAGCTCTTGAGTTTCGTTGGCTTCAGGCTGGTCGCAATTTTTCTTGCTTCGACATGCATAGACAGTTCCTGAATCCTCGCCATAAGTTCAGGAAAGACAAGAAGAACTTCATCAGAGGTAGAGTTGTCAAAAACTCTGCACCACATGCATTGACAGGCCAGCAGACCCTGGATCAGTTAAACGCTCTCGAGCCAGATCCAGAGCGTCCAGGGTACTTCAAGGGGTATAATTCTAAGCACGCCTGGACTCACAAAACATGCTTACGGGATCTGCCTTACTTCAAAGACCTCCTTTGCCCACACAACGTCGACGTGATGCACACTGAGAAGAATATCGCCGAGGCACTTTTTGGTACATTGTTCGGCATAGATGGGAAGTCAAAGGATAATACTAAGGCTAGAGTCGATCTGGAGGCGCTATGTGATAGGCCGTTACAAAACATGAAAGAACCGAAAGGAAAGCAGAACTGGACGAAGCCAAAGGCATGGTTCAATCTTGGAAGGCCAGCTATGAGGGAAATTATCTTGTGGGTGAAAATGCAGTTGATGTTCCCCGATGGGTATGCAGCGAAACTACAGAGGGGAGCCAGTCTTGATAAATTGAAGATATTTGGTCTCAAGAGTCATGATTGGCACATATGGATTGAGCGGGTAATGCCGGTGATGTTGCGTGGCTTCATCCCTGAGGATGAATGGCTAGTACTGGCAGAACTCAGCTATTTCTTCCGTGTTCTTTGTGCGAAAGAACTATCGCCTGGCGTGCTAGAAGAAATGGAAGAGTTGGCGCCGGAGTTGATCTGCAAGTTAGAGAAGATCTTTCCACCGGGCTTCTTTAATTCAATGCAACATTTGATTTTGCATCTCCCGACCGAGGCAAGATTGGGGGGGCCGTGCAAAATCGTTGGTGCTACCCAACTGAGAGGATGCAGAAGACGCTTCGACAAAAATGTAAAAATAAACGTAGAATTGAAGCATCGATGGCTAAGGCATTCATCACTGAGGAGGCGGCAAACTTCGTGACAGCACACTACGAAGCCAAAAATCATCATTTGCATAATCCAAAGCCTCGGTACAATGCTGACGAACCTAAAAAGGGTGGATCCAACCTCAGCCTATTCAAAGGGAATCTCGCACCAGCCAGTGTTTCAAATCCAGTATCTTTGGATAACGAACAATGGCGGACCATTTCGTTGTATATCTTCAACAACCTGATAGAAGTGCGGCCGTACATCGAGTAAGTTCTCGGTACATAGTTTCGCAACTTCTATTTCCTTTGAACTGCTCTTATTCTTGGATATTTCATACAGTCGATACGTCGCCTTATTCTCGTATGGAGCGGTGATCCAAAAGGATTCTGTCGAAGAGTATGAGCTTCTCGCAAAGCAAGGAGGCGGCTATCCCGGTTTCATCTCTTGGTTCACACAAACGGTAATTTCTATTAGACTTGTAGGCTAATTTGTAGGCGGCTATCCCGGTTTCATTCGCTAATTTGTGCGTAATGCAACAATCCTTTCATATTAAACTTGTAGGCTAATTCAGAGTCTATGGACGCCGAATTGAGACAAGTCGCTAATGGTTTTGACTATAAGGTCCGTTCATTTGACAAATACGACATCAACGGGTATCGCTTTCGTACCTATGGCAAAGAGCTATCTATGGCCGACCGAAAGTCTACAAATTGTTGTGTATCTGCTATCGGCGAAGGAGGTACCGAGTATTATGGGAGAGTTGAAGCAATTTATGAACTTCTATTCTATGGTGAAAACCCACCGAATGTCGTAGTCTTCAAATGTTATTGGTTTCAGCCGAAGGAGACTAGAACGACTCATGAACATATAGGGCTAGTTGAAATCAACCAAAGCACCCATTTAGATGTTCCTGATGTCTATATTATGGCTCAACAGGCGACCCAAGTATTCTATCTACCGTGGGCCTGCCAAACTAATCCAAATCTGAAAGGTTGGGATGTCGTTTATGAAGTGCCGCCACGTGCTAGACTATCTCCCCCAAAGGAAGAGGATTATGAACCTCACATTAACCCAGACACATATGAAGGAGAATTCTTCCAAGAGACACGTCTTTCCAAAAAGCGTTTCAAGAACCGCTATACTTCACCCCAAAACATTGAAGTAGACAGCGACAGTGAATCCGACATCACCCCAGAGGAGGAACAAGAAGAGGTTACTGCTGCGGATGACCTGTCATTGCTTGACCGATTACGTCAAGGTGGCCTTGCACATGTTGATGCCACTGAACCCTATGAGCCCGTCATTGATTATAGTGATGATGATGATTATGCATTTATTGATGATACTGATCGAGATTATTAGTAGTGTCAGGTATTAAATTTTTTAATGTTGTACTTGATGATGATACACTTAAGTGATACACATATTATTATTCATGTCGGTCTTTTTTTTATGTTGTACTAATTTCGTTTACTGTTTGTCATGGCAGGTGTTGAAAGATGGTGGGCGCTGGTCGGGAGCGCGCCAAGGCCCCTTCTTCGTCGGCGCGTGGTCTGAGGTCTTCGATTCCAGACGTACCTCTCTGCCGAGCGTTGCTGGACAGTATGTCCACACCGCCGGGCCCTTCTTCGTCGACCGCGTTGCCCAGCAGGGGACGAGGTAGGAAGAGAGGAGGTGGGGCACGTGGTCGCGGGAGAGGAGGTAGGGTGACTGCTAGGGCACCTTCCTCGCCGCCACCCCCAGCTGTTTCACCCGAGCACATGACTGCTAGGGTGGACTCGTCCGAGGAGGAGGCTACACGGACTCCGGTCCACGAGCCTCCGGTCCACGGGTCTTGGGCCCACGAGCCTCGGGTCGACTGGCCTTCGGCCCACGAGAGTTCGGCCCATGAGACCCCGGAGGAGCACACGTCCGGATGGGGTACCTGGCCGGATCAGCCCGAGGAGCCGAGTGGCCATGCTGATGATGGCGGGGAGCCAACTGATCTTGAGGAGGAGGGTGGCACCGTGTACCAGCGTGGTGCTACACGGCTCCCGTCCGTGCCGGCGACCCGCGAGCAGAGGTGGTTGATCTTCCCTGATGGGGAGAGGTACGTAAGTGCATTTAATATTTTTGTGCCTTCTGCATTCACGTTTCTTCAAATAACTAATGCGTTGGCCTTGTCATGCTGCAGGGGTTGGGACCACCATCATAGTGTCCGCCGGCCCAACTCCGTCCTTGGAGTTCTTTGCCGGCAAAACTTCCCGGGGTTTGTCACGTTGCCTGCTGAGGGTCGGCTTCCAGAGCTTGGGTTGAGCTGGGAGCACTACGTGGCTGCCCCGGCCCCGCCGGATGTTATTATCGACGGTGTCGTGTGCGACACGAGGGCAGACATGGTGATCAGGACGTTCTGGGTAATTTCTCCTTTACACATTTCAAAATCTTCAACTAGCTAGTTATTAATTGTACTAATCAATATTGTCTCATTTGATTGCAGACATTCTACAGGTGTGAGGAGGGATACGAGGAGGACAGCGCAAATGTTATCCAGAACGTCTGCAAGTGCCTACTCCAGAACTTACGGCACGAGGCTCGGGTGCAGGCTGTTCGAGACTACTACGCCTTGCGTGGTATCAAGAAGACCAAGCCGGCGTGCCGCGATAAGTTCCTGAGTAAGGAGCAGTACATGAAGGTAATTCTTAAGGCCTTCTACTTAAGTTCCTTCATTTAGTAATTCTTAGCCGTAGCGCTCAAGTTTCTATTTGCTAACTTAGGCGCCTCCGAGATGGTGTGCGGATCGGATGGATTGTTGGGAGGTGTTGGTCGATGAGTGGTGCTCACAAGAATGGCTAGCCCTCCACAACCAGGCCAAGGACAAACGTGCCCAAATGGAAGGTGTGCCACACCATCAAGGCAGCTCCAACTTATATCAGTTCGGGCGCAACTTTAATTCATGATTCATGCAATTCATTCATCATGCTAGCTTGAGCCCTTTAATTACTAATTTTCATTGTTTCTCTCTTTCAGGCACGCTACAATAAGGCGGATAAGGTGCCAGAGGTGTACGACCTGTATGCCATGGCCCACACTAGCTCTTTCAAGAAAGTCAAGGCTTTCTCTCAGTCTGACCTCGATGATGCAAACAACTTCACCAACATCTCCTCCCACAACAAGCTCGTGAGATATAGAGATGAGGAGAAGGCGAGGAAAGGGGAGGACTTTAACCCGAGCCAGGGTCCCATTGATCCAGAGCTGGTGATGATATCTGGTGGCGGGAGGTCCCATGGCTCCATAGCCATTGGAGATGGACTTATCCGTTGTCCTAGCACTCTCCCGGAGATCAAGGCACGCCAGTCGAGCTCCGCTCCTGAGATAAGGCCTCGTGAACGGCCAGTGCAACTCGCCATCAAGGTTAGTGATACGTACTCAGTTATCTTTCTCCATTACATTGTGTGCGCTTCCATCAATGATTACAAATGGTCATGTGAGTGGTGTTGCAGGCTGCTATACAGACTGAGAGAGATAGAACGGAGAAACTTCTGGCGGAGGCGGCGGAGAGGCAGCGGGAGATGGAGGAGAGGACGAGAAAGATGATGGAGGAGGAGAGGGCACGGAATGACATGCAGGCAAGGGCCATGTATGAGCTCCTTGTGGTAAGTTTCTTCTGCAGATTACTTGCTAGTCTTAACATTTGAGTCTCATTACTAACTAGTATGACTCTGTTGTGAAAACCAAATGTGCAGTCTGTGTGCGAGAAGTCCGGTCAGCCCGCTCCGCCGATGCCAGTGATTGCTCCTGGGAGCACGGTGAGTTTAATTTGAATGGACATTACTTGCTAGTCTTAACATTTGAGTGTCATAATGCTAACGAGACATTGGAAATGATCTTTGGTGCAGCTTAACTCCAGAAACGCATCGCACGATCCTTCTCCAGGTAGCGGCACTAGCCACCCCAGAGGAGGAACAAGAAGAGCCGGAACAAGAAGAGGTTACTGCTGCGGATGACCTGTCATTGCTTGACCGATTACGTCAAGGTGGCCTTCCACATGTTGATGCCACTGAACCCTATGAGCCCGTCATTGATTATAGTGATGATGATGATTATGCATTTATTGATGATACTGATCGAGATTATTAGTAGTGTCAGGTATTAAATTTTTTAATGTTGTACTTGATGATGATACACTTAAGTGATACACATATTATTGTTCATGTCGGTCTTTTTTCTATGTTGTACTAATTTCGTTTACTGTTTGTCATGGCAGGTGTTGAAAGATGGTGGGCGCTGGTCGGGAGCGCGCCAAGGCCCCTTCTTCGTCGGCGCGTGGTCTGAGGTCTTCGATTCCAGACGCACCTCTCCGCCGAGCGTTGCTGGACAGTATGTCCACACCGCCGGGCCCTTCTTCGTCGACCGCGGTGCCCAGCAGGGGACGAGGTAGGAAGAGAGGAGGTGGGGCACGTGGTCGCGGGAGAGGAGGTAGGGTGACTGCTACGGCGCCTTCCTCGCCGCCACCCCCAGCTGTTTCACCCGAGAACGTGACTGCTAGGGTGGACTCGTCCGAGGAGGAGGCTACACGGACTCCGGTCCACGAGCCTCCGGTCCACGGGTCTTGGGCCCACGAGCCTCGGGTCGACTGGCCTTCGGCCCACGAGAGTTCGGCCCACGAGACCCTGGAGGAGCACACGTCCGGATGGGGTACCTTGCCGGATCAGCCCGAGGAGCCGAGTGGCCATGCTGATGATGGCGGGGAGCCGACTGATCTTGAGGAGGAGGGTGGCACCGTCTACCAGCATGGTGCTACACGGCTCCCGTCCGTGCCGGCGACCCGCGAGCAGAGGTGGTTGATTTTCCCTGATGGGGAGAGGTACGTAAGTGCATTTAATATTTTTGTACCTTCTGCATTCACGTTTCTTCAAATAACTAATGCGTTGGCCTTGTCATGCTGCAGGGGTTGGGACCACCATCATAGTGTCCGCCGGCCCAACTCCGTCCTTGGAGTTCTTTGCCGGCAAAACTTCCCGGGGTTTGTCACGTTGCCTGGTGAGGGTAGGCTTCCAGAGCTTGGATTGAGCTGGGAGCACTACGTGGCTGCCCCGGCCCCGCCGGATGAGATTATCGACGGTGTCGTGTGCGACACGAGGGCAGACATGGTGATCAGAAAGTTCTGGGTAATTTCTCCTTTACACATTTCAAAATCTTCAACTAGCTAGTTATTAATTGTACTAATCAATATTGTCTCATTTGATTGCAGACATTCTACAGGTGTGAGGAGGGATACGAGGAGGACACGGCACATGTTATCGAGAACGTCTGCAAGCGCCTACTCCAGAACTTACGGCACGAGGCTCGGGTGCAGGCTGTTCGAGACTACTACGCCTTGCGTGGTATCAAGAAGACCAAGCCGGCGTGCCGCGATAAGTTCCTGAGTAAGGAGCAGTACATGAAGGTAATTCTTAAGGCCTTCTACTTAAGTTCCTTCATTTAGTAATTCTTAGCCGTAGCGCTCAAGTTTCTATTTGCTAACTTAGGCGCCTCCGAGATGGTGTGCGGATCGGATGGATTGTTGGGAGGTGTTGGTTGATGAGTGGTGCTCACAAGAATGGCTAGCCCTCCACAACCAGGCCAAGGACAAACGTGCCCAAATGGAAGGTGTGCCACACCATCAAGGCAGCTCCAACTTATATCAGTTCGGGCGCAACTGGGTATGTGGTTTGCTTCATGATTCATGCAATTCATTCATCATGCTAGCTTGAGCCCTTTAATTACTAATTTTCATTGTTTCTCTCTTTCAGGCACGCCACAATAAGGCGGATAAGGTGCCAGAGGTGTACGACCTGTATGCCATGGCCCACACTGGCTCTTACAAGAAAGTCAAGGCTTTCTCTCAGTCTGACCTCGATGATGCAAACAACTTCACCAACATCTCCTCCCACAACAAGCTCGTGAGATATAGAGATGAGGGGAAGGCGAGGAAAGGGGAGGACTTTAACCCGAGCCAGGGTCCCATTGATCCAGAGCTGGTGATGATATCTGGTGGCGGGAGGTCCCATGGCTCCATAGCCATTGGAGATGGACTTATCCGTTGTCCTAGCACTCTCCCGGAGATCAAGGCGCGCCAGTCGAGCTCCGCTCCTAAGATAAGGCCTCGTGAATGGCCAGTGCAACTCGCCATCAAGGTTAGTGATACGTACTCAGTTATCTTTCTCCATTACATTGTGTGCGCTTCCATCAATGATTACAAATGGTCATGTGAGTGGTGTTGCAGGCTGCTATACAGACTGAGAGAGATAGAACGGAGAAACTTCTGGCGGAGGCGGCGGAGAGGCAGCGGGAGATGGAGGAGAGGACGAGAAAGATGATGGAGGAGGAGAGGGCACGGAATGACATGCAGGCAAGGGCCATGTACGAGCTCCTTGTGGTAAGTTTCTTCTGCAGATTACTTGCTAGTCTTAACATTTGAGTCTCATTACTAACTAGTATGACTCTGTTCTGAAAACCAAATGTGCAGTCTGTGTGCGAGAAGTCCGGTCAGCCCACTCCGCCGATGCCAGTGATTGCTCCTGGGAGCACGGTGAGTTTAGTTTGAATGGACATTACTTGGTAGTCTTAACATTTGAGTGTCGTAATGCTAACGAGACATTGGAAATGATCTTTGGTGCAGCTTAACTCCAGAAACGCATCGCACGATCCTTCTCCAGGTAGCGGCACTAGCCACCCCGCTCCTACACCTGCATGATCACGGTAAGTTTCTCTAGTGTTTTGCTTAACAAATGCATAAAGACCTAGACTTAGCTTTATTTCCTCCAATATGCTTACCATAATGACCTAGAGTTAGCTTATTTTCCTCAAAAATGACTCATTTTACCTAGGTTAGCTTATAAATGATGCAGTTCATCCAAGTTAGCTCAAAAATGACCCATTTTACCTAGATTAGCTCCTAAATGATCCATTTTACCTACGTTAGCTTTAAAATGGCCCATTTCACCTACGTTAACTCCAAAATGACCCATCTTACCTAGGTTATCTCATAAACGATCCATTTCAACTAATTTAGCTCATAAACGATCCATTTGACCTAAGTGAGCTAAAAAACGATCCATTTCACCTAAATTAGCTCTTAAATGATCCATTTCACCTAAGTTAGCTGAAAAAGATCCATTTCAACTAAATTAGCTCAAAAATGATCCATTTCAACAAAGTTAGCTCAAAACCGATCCATTTCAACTAAGTTAGCTCAAAAACGATCCATTTGACCTAAGTGAGCTAAAAAACGATCCATTTCACCTTAGTTACCTAAAAAACGATCCATTTCACCTTAGTTACCTCAAAAATGATCCATTTCTAACTTTCTTATTTTGCCATTTTGCAGATTTCATTATGTGCTGGATGGAGTGCTTGTTCTACTCTTCTTCTTCTTGTCTTCTCATTCTTGTCTTCTCATTCTAGTCACCTTAGCTATGGAGTGCTTCTTTATGTATGGATGGAACTTCTTTATGTATGAAATGATGGATGGAACTTGTTTATGTATGAAATGATGGATGGAACTTGTTTATGTATGAAATGATGTATGAACTTGTTTATGTGATGAATGCCTGTGAAATATATCTATATGTCATATATATTTTCTGTGCAAATTGTGGGATTTAACAAAAAACAGAAGAAAAAAAACAGACAATATGCAGGCTCTTTGCCATCTGCCACCGACGGCAAAGAGCTCTTTGCCGTCTGCCGCAGACGGCAAAGAAGCCACGTGGCAGCCAACTGTGCTTCCTGGGAGATGACCCATTTGGTCAGTTTGCCTACAGTGGCAGACGGCAAAGACTTTGCCGTCCGTGGCAGACGGCAAAGAACCTGCACTTTGCCATCAGTGGCAGACGGCAAAGAACCTGCCATCTAGTGACGTGTAGATGACATCATAAGGCGGACGGCAAAGACCAGAGAAATTTTGCCGTCTGCGGCGGACGGCAAAGGTCTGCCGTTAGCCACTTAATGGACTGACAGCGCAATTATTGTCGTCCGCCCTCTTTGCCGTCCGCCGCAGACGGCAAAGAGCCTTTGCCGTCCGCCGCCAGGAAGCAAACGGCAAAGCAGCTGTTTACCGTAGCCTTCTTTGCCGGAGCCTTCTGCCGTCCGCGGCTGACGGCAAAGGTCTTTGCCGTCCGCCTTTCGAGCCTTTGCCGTCCGCTGTGGCAGACGGCAAAGTAGCTGTTTCCTGTAGTGCTAGGTTAGAGAATGTTCTTGATGACCCACTACCTATTGATGATAGCTTTCCTGATGAACAATTAGCTGTCATAAATGCTTCTTGAACTGCTCCATGGTATGCTGATTATGCTAATTACATTGTTGCTAAATTTATACCACCGAGTTTCACATACCAGCAAAAGAAAAAGTTTTTCTATGATTTGAGACACTACTTCTGGGATGACCCACATCTTTATAAAGAAGGAGTAGATGGTGTTATTAGACGTTGTGTACCTTAGCATGAAAAGGAACAGATCCTACGCAAGTGTCACTCTGAGGCTTATGGAGGACACCACGCTGGAGACAGAACTGCACATAAGGTATTGCAATCCAGTTTTTATTGGCCTACTCTCTTCAAGGATGCCCGTACGTTTGTCTTGTCTTGTGATGAATGTCAAAGAATTGGTAATATTAGTAGACGTCGGGAAATGCCTATGAATTATTCACTTGTTATTGAACCATTTGATGTTTGGGGATTCGATTATATGGGACCTTTTCCTTCCTCTAATGGGTATACACATATTTTAGTCGCTGTTGATTACGTTACGAAGTGGGTAGCAGCTATTCCAACTAGTAGTGCTGATCATAACACCTCTATTAAGATGCTTAAAGAAGTTATTTTTCCGAGGTTTGGAGTCCCTAGCTATTTAATGACTGATGGTGGTTCACATTTTATTCATGGTGCCTTTCGTAAAATGCTTGCTAAATATGATGTTAATCATAGAATTGCATCTCCATATCACCCACAGTTCAGTTATCAAGTAGAATTGAGTAATAGAGAGCTAAAATTAGTTTTGCAAAAGACTGTTAATAGATGTAGAAATAATTGGTCCAAGAAACTTGATGATGCATTATGGGCCTATAGAACTGCATATAAAAATCCTATGGGTATGTCTCCGTATAAAATGGTTGATGGAAAAGCATGCCACTTACCTCTCGAACTAGAACATAAGGCATATTGGGCCATTAAAGAGCTCAATTATGATTTCAAACTTGCTGGTGAGAAGAGGTTATTTGACATTAGCTCACTTGATGAATGGAGAAGCCAAGCCTATGAGAATGCCAAGTTGTTTAAAGAAAAGGTTAAAAGATGGCATGACAAAAGGATACAAAAGCGTGAGTTTAATGTAAGTGATTATGTGTTGCTATACAACTCTTGTTTAACATTTTTTGCAGGAAAACTTCTCTCTAAATGGGAAGGTCCGTACGTTATCGAGGAGGTCTATCGTTCCAGTGCCATAAAAATCAACAACTTTGAAGGCACAAATCCGAAGGTGGTGAACGGTCAAAGAATCAAACATTATATCTCAGGTAATCCCATAAATGTTGAAACTAATGTTATTGAAACCGTAACCCCGGAGGAATACATAAGGGACACCTTCCAGAACATTTCAGATTCCGAAAAGGAATACGTATGTGGTACGGTAAGCAAACCAACTCCAAAACAGTTCTAATGGCAGTTTTTCTCCGTTCTGGAATATTTAAGAAAATAGGAAAATATGAAGCAGTCCGGGAAGGACACGAGGCTTCCATGAGTGTGGGAGGCACACCCAACCCCCCTGGGCGCGCCCCCTGCCTCGTGGGCACCTCGTGCGCTCTCCGGACTCCGTTTTCTTGCACGATACTTCTTTCGGTCGGTTAAAATTCATTATATAATCTCCCGAAGGTTTTGACCACCGTATCACGCAAATATCCTCTGTTTTCATTTCGAGCTGTTTTTCTGACAGATCTAGATAACCATGACGTCTCCAAGCGCCCCCAAGGACAAGTTCTTTGAGAAGGTCATCAACCCCTACCTCACGGAGGTGCAGCAACACCCTCAAACCATTCAGATGCGTGATGGGTTGTTGCACATCCGCGATGTTGAGGGACCAAGGAGGACCAGGAGCGTGGAGACGAGGCTCGAAGCAATGGAACAACAAGTTTTCAAGTGCCAAGGGATGGTGGAACGTGGACTCAACACCAACCACATGATGATCGCGGAGTTCACCAACAACCACAAGCTGGATGCCAAGAACATTGGGGAGACCATCTTCAAGCTTCACGAGAAGATCGAGCATCTCCAAGCCCAAATCTATGACCTGCAAAACCAAAACGGTGAGTATGAATATAGATTCAAGAGGATGAGTTTGGCTGCAGATTTGAGGATCCCGGAGACTCGATCATCCTTCTATGATGGTGAGCCTATGCCTTGGAAGATGGACGACAAGCCCACATCATCAACAACTCCACCACCTTCTTCACCAGCAAAGGAGATATAATCATATGGGTATGGGCACTCCCCTTGGCAACTGCCAAGCTTGGGGGAGGTGCCCCGGTATCGTATCACCATCACACTCCTATCTTTACCGTTTTTCTTAGTTCGATCCTTTTGAGTGATATGTTGATCTATTAGAATAAAGTTTTTGGTATGATCTAACTTTGAGTTTTGCTTTATGATCCCCCTATGTAATCGAGTCCGTGAGCTATATAATAAAGATTAGTGTGGAGTCAAGGGCTTGATTATCTTGCTATGATCTTGAGGGAATAAAAGAAAAAGAAAGAATAAAAAGAAACAAAGAGATCATATTGATCTTATGGAGAGTAATGACTTCACATATAAAGAGTATGATGATTAAAAATTATTGAGAGTTGACAAACATAGCTTTGGTCATCGTTGCAATTAATAGGAAGTAATAAAGAAAGAGAGGCTTCACATATAAATATACTATCTTGGACATTTTTATGATTGTGAGCACTCATTAAAATATGACATGCTAAAGAGTTGATGTTGGACAAGGAAGACAACGTAATGGGTTATGTTTTCTTACATCTGAAATAAAGTATATTGTCATGGATCATCCAACATGTTGAGCTTGCCTTTCTCCCTCATGCTAGCAAATTCTTTGCACCAAGTAGAGATACTACTTGTGCCTCCAAACACCCTTAAAACCAGTTTTGCCATGAGAGTCCACCATATCTACCTATTGATTGAGTAAGATCCTTCAAGTAAGTTTTTATCGATGCAAGCAACAAAAAATTGCTCTCTAAGTATGTATGATTTATTAATCTGGAGAAAATAAGCTTTATACGATCTTGTGATTTGGAAGTAATAAAAGCGACCGACTGCATAATAAAGGTCCATATCACAAGTGGCAATATAAAGTGATGTTATTTTGCATTAAGATTTCGTGCATCCAACCATGAAAGCGCATGACAACCTCTGCTTCCCTCTGCGAAGGGCCTATCTTGTACTTTTACCTTATGCAAGAGTCACGGTGATCTTCACCTTTCCTTTTTACATTTTATCCTTTGGCAAGCACATTG
>NC_057802.1:29444400-29446167 GCF_018294505.1 Triticum aestivum
TGTGTGTGTGTGTGCAAGCTAAAAATATTCTCATCTAAGTCCTCATAATTGGGGGGGGCTGCTTAGGAGCCTACATAGCTCCGCCGTTGGTTCTCACTCTACTCACCCAAGTTTGCAAGAAACTTGCATTTTAGACCCAGGTATAGTCTCGATGACATAATCTTTCTTTTGGCAATAGGTCTAAGGCCGTGATGATATAACTTTGTTGACCAGCTAGTTGCTGCTATCATTTATGTATATAAAATTTATGTGCCATGAAAGTCGTTCTGAGACAAGGGTACCACGGCTACATATATAAGTTGGAGGTATTTTATCTTAAAATATTCTAAGTTAGATGTGTATGTGAGTATGCGTACAACATAAACATGTTTCAAAAATAGAAACAGAAAAAATCATACAATTTGAGGTATTCAAAATATACATAAAAAATATAAACAACAGAAAGTTCGACATATAAATTGCGTAGCGTGGACTCAAAGTAGTACTGATTAATCAACATACATATATTTCTTTAGATTTAATTGGCATATGTATACATACAAATTACCTACTCCCTCCGTCCACAAATAAGTGTACGTTTGACATTCAAAATTTATTCAGAAAAGAGTATATTTATATCCTTCCAATGCACTTTAAAATAGAAAAAAATGCTTCTCTCTCAGCACATGGTAATCATGACCAATAACATTCAACACATGGTCTCCTTACTTTCTACATGCACTTAGCTCATTGGGGGTGGGGTAATTAAAGAGTAGAGAGATGATGGTTTGCACCTTCCCAATGCATTTTTACCCCACTCCATAATCTGTCCTAAATTTTTTATATATACACGTATTTGTGGATGGAGGGAGTACGCACAAATACAGTAGTATGTGAACTAAAATCCAGCTTGGAGAGAAACTAATGTGTTCATGTGTGACACACATAATCGTAGCTAGGTTCCAAAAGGCACATTAGAAAAATTATGCCTTCCAACAGGGTGGGACTACAATAGAATCTGAGCTTTGTATGCAAAAATAGAAAAAGCATCCTGGACCACTGGATTAGAGATGAATGGTACAGATTTAGGTGGGTGGATCTCAGACCACTTAATGTAGATTTCATGGAAAACCCCCTGACAACAGTTGGATATGAAAATAGGACATTTGCAGTATACACCTCGACTCTTTGTGAAATACGACCATTTTCAGATACGCACAGTGTTGATGCCCATCTCCTCTTACTCTTGAGACAAAATATCTGCAAATATTTACTGCATGAAATTCATAAACATTGTCTTTTTTGGCCTCTGAGACATCACTAATTTTTCAGGAGAGTGGAACATCTTGGTCACTAAAAAACATCAATATATGTCACAAATATGTGTACATGACAGAGTTAAGCCATCCTAGATCAAGCAGAACTATACATAGATGTCAAACTGGAAGTATCTGAGTGCATGAGCAAAGGAAGGACTGAAGGCAGGGCGCAGCAAGCATTTGAGTACATGACAACACAACACAAAAGAGGCATGCATAGATCATTTTTAGTACATGGCCGGCAAGACCGAGTATTAAGGACTGAAATTATCACCGCCCAACAAGCATCTTCATGATACATGGCAGAAAAGATCTATCATTTTGCCTCCTATTTTAGTGCTTCTTGGTAATCGAGCTTCTACAGCTGGGAGAGATGACAACCTCCATTGACTCTCTTGTACACTTGATCAGTTCAATCTACCTAGCTAAGCAGACCAAATAAATAGGTTTTAGTGTTAGTTAGAAACAT
>NC_057802.1:29446746-29453850 GCF_018294505.1 Triticum aestivum
CCCCGCCCGCCTCCTCCTCCCTCCGCCGTCGTCGGTGGCCGTCCCGGGCTCCGCCCGTGCGGTTGTTGGCGGCGGCGGGGCGTCCCTGCGTGCTCCCCTGCCCGGATCCGCGCCCCATCTCTCCTCCCGACGGCGACCCCTCCTCTCCGGCATCCTCTCCTGGCGCGGTGCTCGGCCCCGGATCTAGCCTCTGCGGCGTCGGCCATGGTGCCACCGTCCCGGCCGTACTTCGGGGTGGCTTGAGGTCCAGCTGCCCGTCTGGCCACCATGGTGGCCTCCCTTCCAGATCTGCGCTGGTGGCGACCTGTGGTCCTTCTCTTGATCGGCGGGAGGACGTGTAGGGGATGTGGCCCCTCTGCCCGGCCTGGGCGTGCTGCCCCTGCTCCAGTTCTTGGGGTTGCCCCCCGGCTGGATCTGGGGTGTTTGAGCGCCGCATGCCCCCTTCCCCGGTGGATGTCGTGGTGGTCTGGTCCGTCGTTCTGGCGTGGTGTTGGGGCTGCTCCCTGTGTTGGTGGAGATGCTTGTGGTGGGTGGATGCCGGGGCGGCGGCCCCGGGCTGTGCGGGCGGCGCCGGCTCTATGGCGTGCGGCGGCCGCGAGGGCTGTACCGCAACCTCGGTCATGCGGGCGACGAGGTTGTGGCGGGCGTGCTCTGTCTGGTGAAGATCGAGGCCCTCCGCTCGTGGATGCACCCACCGGCCTGATCCGGCCATGGCGGCTTTGTCGCGTCTGCCCGTGCTCTCGGGTTCGGGTGGTTGGGAGTGGAGTGTGGGACCGAGGGAAACCCTTGGCTTTGGTGGCCATGGCGAGGCCGTCTCCATTTTCTTGGAGTCGGTCCCCTTCTTGGAGGCCTCGTTGAGATCCCCTTCTGCTTCCTTCTTCCTCGCTCCGCATGGGGCGAAAGTCCTAGTTCCCATTGTGGTGGGCGGTGACGTATCGACGTCGTTCCCTGATGTGTACTACGCAACCTTCTTCTTGTAGACATTGTTGGGCCTACAAGTGCAGAGGTTTGTAGGACAGTAGCAAATTTCCCTCAAGTGGATGACCTAAGGTTTATCAATCCGTGGGAGGCGTAGGTTGAAGATGGTCTCTCTCAAACAACCCTGCAACCAAATAACAAAGAGTCTCTTGTGTCCCCAACACACCCAATACAATGGTAAATTGTATATGTGCACTAGTTCGGCGAAGAGATAGTGATACAAGTGCAATATGGATGGTAGATATAGGTTTTTGTAATCTGAAAATATAAAAACAGCAAGGTAACAAGCGATAAAAGTGAGCACAAACGGTATTGCAATGCGTTGAAACAAGGCCTAGGGTTCATACTTTCACTAGTTCAATTTCTCTCAACAATAATAACATAATTGGATCATATAACTATCCCTCAACATGTAACAAAGAGTCACTCCAAAGTCACTAATAGCGGAGAACAAACGAAGAGATTATGGTAGGGTACGAAACCACCTCAAAGTTATTCTTTCTGATCAATCCATTGGGCTATTCCTATAAGTGTCACAAACAGCCCTAGAGTTCGTAGTAAAATAACACCTTAAGACACACATCAACCAAAACCCTAATGTCACCTAGATACTCCAATGTCACCTCAAGTATCCGTGGGTATGATTATACGATATGCATCACACAATCTCAGATTCATCTATTCAACCAACACATAGAACCTCAAAGAGTGCCCCAAAGTTTCTACCGGAGAATCAAGACGAAAACGTGTGCCAACCCCTATGCATAGGTTCATGGGCGGAACCCGCAAGTTGATCACCAAAACATACATCAAGTGGATCAATAGAATACCCCATTGTCACCACGGGTATCCCACGCAAGACATACATCAAGTGTTCTCAAATCATTAAAAGACTCAATCCGATAAGATAACTTCAAAGGGGAAACTCAATCCATTACAAGAGAGTAGAGGGGGAGAAACATCATAAGATCCAACTATAATAGCAAAGCTCGCGATACATCAAGATCGTATCACCTCAAGAACACGAGAGAGAGAGAGAGAGAGAGAGAGAGAGAGAGAGAGAGAGAGAGATCAAACACATAGCTACTGGTACATACCCTCAGCCCCGAGGGTGAACTACTCCCTCCTCGTCATGGAGAGCGCCGGGTTGATGAAGATGGCCACCGGTGAGGGTTCCCCCCTCCGGCAGGGTGCCAGAACAGGGCCCCGATTGGTTTTTGGTGGCTACAGAGGCTTGCGGCGGCGGAACTCCCGGTCTATTCTGTTCTTCGATGGTTTTAGGGTATATTGGTATATATAGGAGGAAGAAATACGTCAGGGGAGCCACGAGGGGCCCACGAGGGTGGAGGGCGTGCCCAGGGGGTGGGCGCGCCCCCCTGCCTCGTGCCTTCCTCGTTGATTCCCTGACGTGCACTCCAAGTCCCCTGGATTGCTTCCGTTCCAAAAATAACTTTCCCGAAGGTTTCATTCCGTTTGGACTCAGTTTGATATTCCTTTTCTGCGAAATACTGAAACAAGGGAAAAAACAGAAACTGGCACTGGGCTCTGGGTTAATAGGTTAGTCCCAAAAATAATATAAAAGTGCATAATAAAGCCCATAAACATCCAAAACAGATAATATAATAGCATGGAACAATCAAAAATTATAGATACGTTGGAGACGTATCATTCCCTTCCTGGAGGCGTCATCTGGGGTTCGTGGAGGTGTGGATGGTGATTTTCTGCTTGGTGAGGGCAATGTGGTGGCGAGCTATTCAATGTTCTTCGTATTCTCCTCGCGGTCTTCACCTTTTGTAGGCGCTCTTCAGCTTGCGTCTGGTTGGGTGGCTGCCCAGGTGGTGGTGAGGTCGTGGGATCCCAGCGGAGGTGGTGCTCTACTCCCTCATGCCCGAGCTGCCAGGCGGCATTGTCCAATCGGCTCTATGGTGAGCACTCTACCTTCCAACAGTTCGGCGCCCTTCGAGCCAGGGCGAGAGGATAGTGGTCTTCTTCGGAGGTAGAAGCGAGCGGCTTGTTGTCCTTGGCATGTTCTGCGGGAGTAGGCGAGGAGATGTTGGTTGTCGATGCTGGTTTCTTGCTGCCCTCACCCTGCTGCTGGTGTGGCTACTGCTCAGGGCGTCTCACCTTGGTGATCTTGGCTAGGCTCCTATTACTATCTCTTGTTTGCCTGTATCTCAAATAGGTCGTAAGCTGCTACAACTCTCTGTATCTTTGCTGTTTCTTGTTTCTTTACTTGTTGTACGCTTACTTGTAATCCTGGCCGGTTGATGGCTTTGTTAATTCAAAGCCGGGTTAGGTTCGAGCCTTTTCTCGGGCTCGGCCGACACCTTTTCTCTAAAAAAAATTACTCTGGTACAAAAAGAAATCACATTTATTGAAATTTTCTTGATGGAGAACAGAAATGTGAACAAGGGTAGTATATAGTTCAGATATGAAAGGAGCAATTAGACTTGTACAAGTAATGATTCATGAGGCATGTGAACAGTCTGAGAATGGTATAAAGCCTTTGAATAGAAAGCCAAGCAAATCATGATGGAAGGATCATTCTTTCCAAAAGGATCATTTTATGACTGCAACCTTAACACTGATTAATAAAATTGATTCGCCGTGCTCCATTGGATCAAACTGTGCAATGAGTGCATAATTTGCACAGAACTGGTATTGCTTCATTACGTAGAATCAAATCGATAAGATTAACTGGAAGGGAATAGTCACTTGGAATCAGCTATAGCGAACCTGATTCACCAATTCTACTTTAAGGAAAATCGTAAAGTATGGCCTACCACCAACTAGCATAAAATTCGACAACACAATGGGCTAAAGAGCACATAAGCAATAAGCTTACCACCATAGTCCTTGTTCTCACATCAACATAGGAATCAGGAAGCATAAAAAGAACACCCGGCAGGACTGCATATTGAAAACACAAACTATGGTTATGAAACCACCAAACAATAACCAATAGCAAAATATCTCTTTAGATTAGCTACTGACATTAAACAAATGTAGATATTCAGATATGGATAGAGCTACCATAACACTAAAGCTGTACCCAATAGCAAATCCTCTTTCTCTTCAGATTAGGTACTGAACACTCGATAAACGAGTATATATCACACATAAAGCTGTTACAGCACATATCACATAATAAACCATCTGGAATCAAGATATCAACAAATCATATCCCTGATGCACACCAAGGAAGGCAAAAGTATAGTAGCATAGCACTCCCTCTATAAACTAATACAAGACGTTTTAAGTCACTAATAGTGACCTAAAAACGTCTTATATTTGTTTATAGAGGGAGTACCATACAAGGCAAGTGAGATATACAAATAACAATGTACATGAACCGATATATCCATCACCAAAGGAGCACAGATTGCAATAGTGCAGCACAATTCAATCTCTACTAATATAGGACAGACATGAGCATGTTACAACTTGCCCCTTTCTCAGTATTACATAATCCTTGGACCTTGGCATTCACACATTGTTGGACCTTGACTTCTACCAGGTCAGGTACGCTTGGATGATGATCGCAGACGGGGTCGAGTTCCTCGAGGGCCCTGGCGGCATGGGGGTCTACGTCTCATGGGACATCGAGCCGCTCCGCAGAGCCAGAGTGAGCGACATTTCCCTTTCCTACTGGTGTTCATGTTTCAGATTGGAATAGTAATAGTTAGTAACTAATAAGAAGTATCGGAAATTGTCGACATGAAGATCATAGTGTGCTCATGTGTTTACTGATCACTGACCGGTGAATTGAATTAGTTATGCTACAGATATTCTTGTGTCGAATGTACTTAATATTTGAACCAGGTCACTGCAGTGCCTGCAAATCTGGAATTCTGAAAAAAATAGTACTCAGATATCTAAGTGGCATGGGAGCTGAACATTCTAACGGCCAGTGTCACTTCTCCAAAATGCCAACTCTAGTCGTATGGTTCTAATTTTCACAGTATCTATAGAACCATAGGCATAGGTTTAAGTTTATCCTCGTTTGCTTGTACCAACCTAATCATTTATTCAGTGATTCGACCCAATGAGGCAGTATTAATCTAATTTCTAAAAATGCGTCATTGAGACATGATCAGATTTGACGATAACAAGTAAAAGGAAAATAAAACTATAGAGATATATATTTAGTTATTTACCTGAAGAACAAACCACCTTGGTGGAGTGTTCGTAGCACCTAAAAGCGGCCGGTCGGGAAGGAGGCGAGGAGTCCACCACCGTCGAGCTAGTGCTGGGTCGCAAGAGGGGGAGGGAGCACGTCCATGAGCTGATCCAGGAGCCTGAGAGGGGGGAGGAGGTGAGGAATCAGATCTAATCTGCCTCAAACTGCGCCGCCGGCGACCAAACGGTTAGGAGCCATCGGACAGGAGATGGATCAGCACATTTGCTGGGCGTGCTAGCCTACCTAGCTTGGCTCAGGATCTGGGCCGCTGCCGCCGACGAGGACGATTTTTCGTCCTGCGAGACACCGCTGCGTACGGGATTTGGGATTGAATCGGGAGGGCATCGAAACCAAATCGGACCCTTTTGCAAATTTTGTGCAGAGATCACTCCGTCCGGACCTGTGCCATCGATTTCTCATCTGATGGTCCAGCATCATTTTTTTCTATTTTTGCAACACATGCTCAGATTCTATCCTAGTCGTTCTGATCCCCTTCCTACATCTATAAATAAATCTATCTAACCTTGGAAATTAATCAACTATTGTCAGGTACAAACTGTCATCACACTCAATTCAACTCTACTAAACAATGAGCTCCGAGTCATGTTCTTCGTTGTACTTGATCGTTCCAACGTCATGTGGTCTATATATACGATTGACCCTAACTGTGTCTACTAATCCCAACAGCCCGGTATACACTGCAGCTTAACACAGTCAGAGAAATGGCGGCTTTCCTCCGGAACCTCTTCCTAGCGACGGCACAGCAGTACTACGCCGGCGTCGACGATGGTCAGCACAACATGGAGCGCCGCCTCCGCCTCTACGCCGCCGCGTACATGCTGCTGGCCGTCTCCTTCCTCCTCCGGGCCACGCCCCCTCCGAGCAGCAACGCTGGCGCCGACGCCGTCACCGGGTTCTTGCTCTGGGTTGCCGCCGTGGCTCTTCTGCTCCTGTCCTTCGTGCACCAGCGCTTTCAGGCGGCAGCCGTGGCCGCTGCTGACCTCGCGCAGGCGGCGCTCGAGCCACTGTTCGAGCTTCTAAACTGAGCGTGTACGTGCGCTGTGCATGCCATGCATGCATGCATGTGTGGGACTGTGTCTCTTCTTTAACTTTCTTTTTCGCTTTCTGGTCTGGCTTCGCTTTGTCGATCGTACGTACCTGTGTCACTGTGTGGCTGTGTTTAAGCTAGGTAGCAAGATAAGAGCCGAAAATTGAGCCTCTTATGAACATTCAAATCCTTCATATATGTATGTGACACGTAGTTCTTCTGGGCAGATCTCCTTTGGCACATGTTTTTCCCCCTCTTCTGTACTGTGGGCAAATCTGGCCATTGGCAAATGCATTATGCGCAGATCTCATTAAGCACTAGTTCCTTTTTTGCCACGAACTTGATCTTGCCCGCGGAACATGTTTTTTGGACGACGAAGCACACCAACCCTTATGGACCGCAAATACATGGGAATCCTGCATATATGAGCACAGAATGGTACTTTTGGGCAGATCTTCCTTGGCACATGTTTTCCCCCTCTATTGCGCTCTGGGCAGATCTCCTTTGGCAAAACATATCTATCGTTCTTTGGGGCAAATCTCCTTTGGCAGTCACATGAGGGAATATATACTACTATATTAAACCGGCTAAGCCAGGCTCGCTCCTGTGCGTTTGCCATTCTAGACGACGGCTCTCCGTGTGCTCACATGGGTTTCTCTATATTTTTTATTTTTTTTATTTTTTAACTGCTCCTACTGATTTTCCCGCAAAAGAAAAAAACTGCTCCTACTGATTTACCGCACAAAGCCCAGCGAAATGATAAAAAGGGTTTCCCCCTTTATATTTTAACGCATCCATCACTTCATTACATCCGACCAGACCGATACAAACAGACACCACCACCGCACACAACACACACATTCCAGATAAGATACAAAGGTTTATTTACTGCTCTTAT
>NC_057802.1:29454637-29477373 GCF_018294505.1 Triticum aestivum
TTATATGCCCTAAATTAATATCGATACACATAATAATCACAGATACACCCTCATAGTTTAAACTATATTATTGTCTAAGCCACGCCTAGGGCGCTTAAGCAGCGCCTAGGCACTAGGTGAAAGCCAACCGCCTTGCTTACGCCTACCGCTTTTTCCAACCTCGTATAACAAAAAGATCCAAATTGCCATGGTTATATTCTATACAAATTGTCTGTCTATTCCCATTGCATTGATTGGCTTGAAGCCACTCAAGAATGACAAGACAGGCTCAAGGCACGAGAAAAAGGTCAGAGGATATCAACAAGCTTGCAGACACAAAGTCAACGAAGAGGTAATCAACATTTTTCTAACATGACATACATCACTCTATTTTATTAAAAGTCCGATGAAAGTGTGTCAAACTATATACAAGCCTGCAGCAAAAGAGATGTTCCCTGCAGCAACCGCCCATGAAAGTGGAGCTACTACAAAGGAGAAGTAGACCGCCTCTCAAATATACTTCTATCAAATAGTCGTACCATGCACCTTTTGTTCTGTAAATATGAACCAAGATGCAGATATGCACCTATGCCCGTTGAACTAATTAAGTAGGCTGTGTTAGTACCTTCTGTTGCACAAGCATGCTGTTAGCATTAAGAATGTTGTTTGCATCGTGAGATGGATTATCTACGCAACCAGCTCGCCCTCAGACCTACTGCCACCCCTTCTCTCATTTTAAAATAAAAATCAACGAAAAGCGCACACATGCTTCACGCCGCGCCTCTGCCTGCTAGTGTCTATAAGTCGATCCAGCAGGAGACACAAGTTTTCTAAGAAGGAATTGACTAGTGACATCAGTATTGCCATTAAAATGAAATAAAAACTAAAAATAAAATAATAAAGTTTTCTAAAAAGAATGAATTAGTGACATTGGTATTATCCTTTAAGAAGAGGAAAATGAAAAGAAAAGTAATCACAAATTTTGCAAATAATTTACAGATAAATTGTGGTTTTTTATAATATGCAAGAATAAGCATATAGTAGTGGAATATTCGCAAAAGAGAAGTTTTATAAGAATGACTAAATTTGTGGCATTGGTATCACCCCTAAATAAGAAATAATATAAAGTAAAAACTAAATCTAAATCAGAAATTGAATATTTATAAGGAAAAATAAATTAGTGGAATTGGAATTACCCTTTAAAAACGAAATAAAATAATTAATAATGATAAACTTTGCACACTGTTTACACATAAAACTGTGTTTTTTTATAATATGCAAGAATAAGCATATAATAGTGAAATTTCATATAAAAATGCTAACAAGGAATGAATTTGTGGCATTTGTATTACCCTTAATGAAGAAAAATAAATGAAATAAAAGTAAAAATAAAATCAAAAAATTGAGTTTTCTACGGAAGAATCAATTAGTGGCATTGGTCCCAAAAACAATTGACTAAAAAGGAGAAAAGCAAAGCAAAAACATATACGAATGAAAAGAAAAAGCAATGGGTAACGTGCTTCAAGCCCAATAGGAAAACCAACTGACCCCAAACAGGGGCAATAAGTCAAAAATTCAGCCCAAGAAGCCATTAAACAACACTAGGAAAAAAACGCACAAATTTGAACAAAAGAATTAACGGTCGGAGAATCGAGTTACCCAAATTTAAAAATCAATCAACTTAGATATAGCTAAAGTTCTCGAGTTGGAGTCTTTCTTGGCTGATTTTTCCTTTGGAGCCACCTTGGTTTAGCTATTTACGAAGACAATCGTTATGATCAAAACAAGTTTGCCTAAGAATTTTAGCAATTGTTTGGCAAAACCTCCCTTCTATTTTGATGTCATCATATGCCCTGCACAGAGCTCATGTCCTATATAACTAATTAGGTGATACTCACTAACCTATTTCTGTTGAGGAACGTAGCATGCAATTTAAAAAAAATCCTACGATCACGCAAGATCTATCTAGGAGATGCATAGCAATGAGAGTGGGAGAGTGTGTCCACGTACCCTCGTAGACCGAAAGCAGAAGCGTTAGCTTAACGCGGTTGATGTAGTCGAACGTCTTCTAGATCCAACCGATCAAGCACCGAACGTACGACACCTCCGAGTTCTGCACACGTTCAGCTCGATGACGTCCCTCGAACTCTTGATCCCGCAAAGTGTCGAGGGTGAGTTCCGTCAGCACGACGGCTGACGGTGATGGTGAAGTTATCCGTGCAGGGCTTCGCCTAAGCACTACGACAATATGACTGGAGGAGTAAACGGTGGAGGGGGGCACCGCACACGGTTAAGAACAATTGATGTGCCTTAGAGGTGCCCCCCTGCCCCAGTATATAAAGGAGGGAGAGGGGAGGAGGCCGGCCAAGGCGCGCCCCCAAGTGGGGAGGAGTCCTACTAGGACTCCCAAGTCCAATTCGGACCCCTCCTTCCTTTTACCAGAGAGGGAAAGGGGGAAGGAGAGGGAGAAGGAGAAGGAAAGGGGGCGCCGCTGAGGGAGTCCTGGATTAGGGGGTCCTCGGACAGCCGGACTATATCCTTTGGCCGGACTGTTGGACTATAAAGATACAAGATGGAAGACTTTGTCCCGTGTCCGGATGGGACTCTCCTTGGCGTGGAAGGCAAGCTTGGCAATATGGATATGTAGATCTCCTCCCTTGTAACCGACTCTGTGTAACCCTAGCCCCCTCCGGTGTCTATATAAACCGGAGGGTTTAGTCCGTAGGACAACAACAATCATACCATAGGCTAGCTTCTAGGGTTTAGCCTCTACGATCTCTTGGTAGATCAACTCTTGTAATACTCATATCATCAAGATCAATCAAGCAAGAAGTAGGGTATTACCTCCATCGAGAGGGCCCGAACCTGGGTAAACATTGTGTCCCCCGCCTCCTATTATCATCCGCCTTAGAAGCACAGTTCGGGACCCCCTACCCGAGATCCGCCGGTTTTGACACCGACATTGGTGCTTTCATTGAGAGTTCCACTGTGCCATCATGATAGGGCTTGATGGCTCCTTCAATCATCGGCAACGATGCGATCCAGGGTGAGGTTTTCCTCCCCGGACAGATCTTCGTATTCGGCGGCTTCGTACTGCGAGCCAATTCGCTTGGCCATCTGGAGCAGATCGAAAGCTACACCCTGGCCATCAGGTCAGATTTGGAAAATTGAACTACACTGCCGACATCCGCGGAGACTTGATCTTCGGCGGATTCGAGCCCATGTCAGGTGCGCCGCACAATCACGACGAGCATGATTTAGCTCTGCCGTCGGACAGTGTTCGGGAGATCACACCTACAACTACTCCGGCCCTCAATCCTGAACAAATTACGCCATCTGTGGACGGGTGGATGGACCCCGCCACGGAGGCCACACACTCAGTGGCGATAGCGCCGAATACCGACTTCACCTCCTACGAGACCCGTGCTGCCGAACCATTGGATTCGTCCCCGGCCATGGGCTCCGAGCCGCCCGCGTCCGCGCCTATCGAATCTGATTGGGCGCCGATTATGGAGTTTACCTCCGCGGATATCTTTCAGTACTCGCCTTTTGGCGATGTGCTAAATTCATTAAGGTCTCTCTCCTTGTCAGGAGAACCTCGGCCGAACCATATCCGGCTAGAATGGGATGCGGACGACGAAGAAATTCGCTCCCCACCCACCACCCACTTAGTAGCCACTGTCGATGATTTAACCGACATGCTCGATTTCTACTCCGAAGACATCGACGGCATGGACGACGATGCAGGAGAGGAACAGGAACCATCGCCCACAGGGCGCTGGACAGCCACTTCATCACATGACATATACATGGTGGATACACCCAAAGAAAACAATGACGAGGAACGGAAGGATGCAGCGAAGGATAGCTCCCTCGAGAAGCAACCAAAGCGTCGGCGTAGGCGCCGCTCCAAATCCCGCCTCGGCAAAAACAACGATAACAGCGGAAGAGAAAATAACACCCCAGTCGACTCCAGAGGAAACGACGACCACATTGACCCAGCGATAGAGCAGGATGAACCAGCAAACGGCGAACATAGTACGGATCCGCTGTCCGAACACGGCGACGCCGAGGATAAAGCTCATCAACCTCCCTCCGGAGAGGAAAACAGTCCGGACGAGGATGCACACGTTATCCCGGAAAGGCACTTGGAACAAGAGAACCTCCGCAGAAGGCTTATTGCCACCGCAAGGAGTCTGAAGAAGCAGAAGCAAAGGCTCAAGGCCGCGCAGAATACGCTCAACAGTAGATGGAACAAAGTGCTCGACAATGAAGAAAAGTATGGTGGTAGTTACCACACAAAGAGCTATCCAAAGCGCAAGCTGTTGCCTGAATTTGATGATGAGGCCTTAGAGCCCACACAGCCGAAAAACAAAACGGCCGACCGGTCGGATCAACCACCTCGTGGCCGCGACAGAGCGGCTAACAAGGCCGCACATAAGTCAGCACATGATTCATGTGAGGACTTGCATCAGAAGACCGGCGTGACCAGATCCATCTAAGGATCAAGGAAACGCGCTCCAGCGCACAACCAAAACCGAACACTACAACTGTCAGAACGCCATGACACATCCAAATACAGGGGTGCCGCACACCCCCTATGTTTCACCGATGAGGTGCTGGACCACGAATTTCCAGAAGGATTCAAACCAGTGAACATAGAGGCGTACGACGGAACCACAGACCCTGGGGTCTGGATTGAGGACTTTATCCTCCATATCCATATGGCTCGCGGAGACGATCTCCACGCCATCAAGTACTTGCCCCTCAAGCTGAAAGGACCAGCTCGGCACTGGCTAAAGAGCCTCCCCGAAAACTCAATTGGAAGTTGGGAGGAGCTTGAGGATGCTTTTAGGGCTAATTTTCAAGGGACCTATGTCCGACCTCCCGATGCAGACGATTTAAGTCATATAATTCAACAGCCCGGAGAGTCACCCGAAAGCTTTGGAACAGATTTCTCACTAAGAAGAACCAAATCGTCGACTGCCCGGACGCCGAAGCCTTAGCAGCTTTCAAACACAGCGTCCGAGACGAATGGCTCGCCAGACACCTCGGCCAAGAAAAACCGAGAACAATGGCAGCCCTGACAAGCCTCATGACCCGCTTTTGCGCGGGCGAAGATAGCTGGCTAGCCCGTAGTAGCACCAGCGACCCAGGCACATCCAAAGTCAGGGATGGCAATGGAAAACCACGACGCAGTAAAAGCAAGCGTCGAAATAAACAAGACAACCTAGATAACACGGCGGTAAACGCCGGATTCAGGGGCTCTCGACCGGGTCAGCGGAAAAAGCCTTTCAAAGGCAGCAGAGATGGACCGTCCAGCCTAAACAAGATTCTAGACAAATTATGTCAGATTCATGGCACCCCCGATAAACCTGCAAATCACACCCACAGAGAATGCTGGGTCTTCAAGCAGGCCGGTAAGCTAAACGCCGAACACAAGGGGAGGGAGACACCAAGTGAAGACGAGGACGAGCCTCGCCAGCAAAGCACTGGGGGACAGAAAAAATTCCCACCAGAGGTCAAAACAGTGAACATGATCCACGTGACGAAGAGGAGAAGCAAACATGCACTCCGAGACACACGCGCCGTAGAGCCCGTCACCCCTAAGTTCAACCCCTGGTCGGCCTGCCCGATCACTTTTGATCGCAGGGATCACCTGACAAGTATCTGGCACGGAGGATTGGCTACCTTGATGTTAGACCCAATAATAAACGGATACCATCTCACACGAGTCCTTATGGACGGCGGCAGTAGTCTTAATCTGATATATCAGGACACAGTCCGCAAAATGGGGATAGACCCGACAAAAATCAGCCACAGTAATACTACCTTTAAGGGAGTAATACTAGGCCCAGAGTCCCGTTGCACGGGCTCTCTAGTACTAGAGGTTGTAGTCGGTTCTCCCGACAACTTTCGAAGCGAAAAGTTAACCTTTGACATCGCTCCATTCCGAAGTGGCTATCAAGCACTACTCGGAAGAGCAACTTTTGCTCGTTTTAATGCAGTACCGCCTTACGCTTCTCTTAAGCTTAAGATGCCCGGTCCACGTGGCATCATCACAATTAGCGGAAATATCGAGCGTTCCTTATGCACGGAAGAACGTGTGGTGGCTTTAGCAGCCGAACACTAAACGGCCTCTCCAACCAGAACAAATGATCGGTCGTCAAGAGCGCGGACACGGTTAGACGAGTCCGGCACATCACTAGCTGTAACAGCTTAGATATACCTAAGATTGGTTCGATGGATTTACCCTCATAGGCGGTACCAGGGGCTTCCCGCATGTAAAAGGACTACAGTTCGGCTCGACCTTATCTTGATTTCTAATGGTTTATTGAGAATAACCAATCTTTTCGCACGACAACTTTCACCTAAGTTCTTCTCTTTTACAGATGGTAATCGTGCTACACCCTTACAGGATACGGCACAACGGAGACACAGGCGCAGACGTGCAGCAAGGCCCCGCTCAAAGGTTTCTTTTTAGATTAAGACCCTGCGTAAACCTTTTTTACTGTCTCTTGTTGATTCACATCCTCCGGATACTTAGCAT
Source organism: Triticum aestivum (assembly GCF_018294505.1). Lineage (NCBI taxonomy): Eukaryota > Viridiplantae > Streptophyta > Magnoliopsida > Poales > Poaceae > Triticum > Triticum aestivum. The sequence goes on from NC_057802.1 coordinate 29,461,167, forward strand.
AACCGAGAGCGATGCTGACGTTATTGGCATTTCGGCACGTCAGAACGATGCACGTACCTGGACACTCAGGGATCATCATCAAGGGCATTATTCATCCCGGTATATGTTGTAAAGACCGAATACCTTAGGGAGTGTTCGGCGTCGCGAGTTTGGCCTTATATGCATCAGCTCCGAATCATGTCTTTGGTCAAATGTTGGGTTTGCCCGGCTCCCATGTTTTGCTACCTTACGTTCCGCTCTATCGGCTAAGGTGGCGCCAGGAGAATTACTGCGATTGTGCCCTAGTTCATCCGGACGAACACCTCAGTAGAGAAAGCCGAAAACTGACTGGCATGATAAAGCGCGAGACTGGTCAACCACTCGATGACTTAGCGGAATCTTCGGGATTCCTCCGCATTAACGAAGGGCCGTTTCCCGGTCATGTATGTACACGCCCCGTATTCGGATGAGCGCGGAGGTACCAGGGGCTATATAGTAGTCCCACCGTCAAACTCCTATGGCTAAGTGAAAGTGTTAAAGCAATATAGTCCGATTGCCTCGTTCGCTGCGCTATCACCTCCTTAATTGACCAAGACGTTGGATCAAGTGTGAATACGCGTCTTTTGCGAACACCCCCGCATTATATGCGTGGGGGCTGAAGTCGACGACTGCAAACTTTCAGGTTATATACATATATACATAAACGGCCGCACAGGAGGCATCATAATACTTTCAGGCAAAAGTATAAACACAACCTTTATAATTTAATAAGCATTGTTCTTATAATTGAGATACATGTCACTAGAACATGATATGCTTCGAGCACTGAGCCTCTATTACACGAGCGCCTTCTAAGACTTCCTCAAAATAGTGCTCGGCCGATACCCAGCCTACCGCCGAACTCTGGGATGCAATAGTGGTGGCTTCCATCTCTGCCCAGTATGTCTTGACACGGGCAAGAGCCATCCGCGCACCCTCTATGCACGCCGACCTCTTCACAGCGTCGATATGCAGCACAGCACCAAGGAATTGTTGCACTAGGCCAAAATAACTATTCGGCCTCGGTCCCTCCGGCCAAAGGTGATCCACGACGGACCTCATAGCAAGTCCAGACAACCTATGGAGCTCGGCCCACTCGGCCATTTGTTCATTTAACAGCAGCGGACGCGTTGGAGTGCGGAACTGTGACCAGAACAAACTTTCCACTACATGATCCTTCTGATCTTTGAAAAACTTGGTCGCATCAGCGGCACTCGCTGCTAAATCCAAGTATGCGTCCGCAGAACTCCATAATTTATCCAAAGGGGCATACTTCGGGTCTCCAAACCTCGTCCGCAACAAAAAGGGCTTCCCAGCCGCAATATCTCCGGCTTGACGGAGTTCCTCCTTCACCGCTCTGATTTGCGAGCGGGTTTCCTTGGCCGCTTCCATGGCCTCCTTCAGTTCCGCCGCCTTCGCTTGGCTTTCCTTTTCAAGAAGCTCATACCGGTCGGCGGCATCTTTCAGCTCAATAGCCATCTTGGCTATTTTCTCTTTGCTCTGGCAATGGGCAGCCTGTTCGGCTCTTAGCTCTTCGACCGCCTTTAGGGCGGCCGCATCACTCTTCCTGGCTTGTTCCTTGGCTCGGGCAAGTTCTGCCCGAAGGGTCTCCACGGCGACAGCTCCATCTGCAGTCACAGCATATTACAGATACTAGCATCATGCTCCTCTTAATATGTATTGATCCGAGGAGAATACATACCCTGTGCCTCGTCAAGCCGCTTGTTTACAAGCACGATGTCGGCATCTGCCGCGTCAAGTTGCCGCTTTAGTTCGGCAAACTCACCAGCCTGGCCAGCCACCGGACCCGCAGCCACTTGCACATGAAAGCAGCACGGTTATTACCTGGGACTATGATCCTCTATTTGCTGTCTTTTTCGACAGCAACCAGAGTCTCAGGGGCTACTATCTGCATAGGCCACACCTAGCGTGTGCGGTATCGTCCAAAAAATTATATATTACTTCACGTACCTCAAAGCCATTCAGCAGACTCATAAAAGCTTCATGCAACCCGCTTTCGGCGGATGAAATCGTCTCAACCACCGTGCCCATTAGCGCACGATGCGTTTCCGAGACAGCCGCTTGCTCCAGAAGATTCATCAGTGCCTCCGATCGCACACCAAACGGTTCCAGACTCTTTCTGTGGCTCTCCTTAGGAGCCGAATACCCTGGACTTCGGTTGGCCGAAGGTTTACCTTCTGGCCTTGGCGGATCAGGAGAAATCCTCCGTGACGACACCTCATGGTCGCCCGCTTCACGAGGCGGGGAGGCACGGGGAGGTGTTTCGCTCTCCATCATCTCTGGAAGAAGATCCCCCGAAGACGAACTCTGTCGAGAAGGGCTAGGATCCGAACTACGAGACACACGCCTCGGTTATCGTTCTCGGAAACTTAGCAGGATATATTTACATAAAGTACTTTCGTTTACTTATAGCTTGGTAGAGGGCTGGTCCCCTTGCGGGTACTGTGCGGTAAGGATGCCCTCCGGGGTAGGACCCTCCGACAAAGGATTCTTCCCTCGCTTGGAGACCATTACTTCCAAGTCTTCAGAGGCAATCCTCTTCCTTCCCTGGGGAGAGGGAATTTTAGATTCTTCCCCCCGGTTATCCTCCTTCGCGGAGGCACTAATTCCCCGGTTTGGATGAATAGTGAGTGAGGCTCGCTCTCGGCTTCTTTGTTCCTCCCTTTACCTTCCCCTGATGGCGCTTGATAAGGTGCAAGCTCAAGCATCCTGGCTAGTACAGGATCTGGTGAGCCCTTGGGAAGGGGGGCCGGACACCTGATCATCTTCGCCTTTTTTATCCAGTCCTCGTCAAAAGGCGACTTTTCAGAATGATGTTGTGATAAATTAAAAGACAACGTGTTCGGCCACGGAATTACTTACCTTAGTGTCTGGACGATTGCAGTTCAGACCCGCGTCCTCGGAGGTGTCCGGACACTCTATTTGTGATCCGAAGAACGATCTGTACATCTCTTCGAGCGTCACGCCGAAGAAGTGCTGAATAGTTCACGGTCCTTCCGGGTTGAACTCCCACATACGGAGAGGTCGACGTTTGCAAGGCAGCGCTCGACGAACTAGCATAACTTGTATTACCTTAACAAGGCTGACATCTCTCTCGTGGAGATCTCGGATGCGACTCTGCAATGTCGGCACATCATTTACTGGCCCCCAGTCCAGCCCCTTGTTGACCCATGATGCCAGTTGTGGCGGGGGGCCCGAGCGGAAGGCAGGGCGGCTACCCACTTAGTACCCCGGGGAGCTGTGATATAAAACCACTCCCGTTGCCATAAACTAGACACCTCCGGGAAGGAACCCTTTGGCCATGGAACGTCGGCGCCTTTGCTTATTACGGCACCTCCGCACTCTGCGTGTCGCCCCTCAATCATCTTCGGCTTCACATTGAAGGTCTTGAGTCATAAGCCGAAGTGTGGGGTAATGCGGAGGAAGGCTTCACACACGACGATGAACGACGAGATGTGAAGGATGGAATCCGGAGCCAGATCATGGAAATCGAGCCCATAGTAGAACATGAGCCCTCTGACAAAGGGATCTAAACTGAAACCTAGCCCTCGGAGGAAGTGGGAGACGAATACGACACTCTCGCCAGGTTCGGGGGTGGGAATGACCTGCCCTCGAGTAGGCAGCCTGTGCGAGATTTCGCCGGTCAAATACCTAGCTTCTCTTAGCTTCTTGATGTCCTCCTCTATGACGGAGGAGGGCATCCACCGACCTTGAAGGTTGGATCCAGACATGATTGTAGGTCCGAAGCGCCTAGCCTGAGCCTTGGGTGTTGGAACTCGAGGTGGGGGAAGGATTCGATTGAGCGCGAGAAGAAGGAGACATGCCTAGGCCTCTTTATAAAGAGGATGAATATCAAGCGTCCTCCGCGTGGCCGTTTGGGACTTGCCTAAAATCGAGGAGTCATACCAACAGGCACGATTGGGTTACCCATACCCGTATTGATGAGAATCCCGTGAAAAAAGGGACACGATCTTTGCTTCGACAGGACGTGCCAATAAAAACCGCCTCGCAACACGTGCAGTGGCTGGCTCGGAAAAATGGTTTGTCATGACCAGACCACGGCAGTACGTCACATTATGAAAAGCTGTCGGCAGATTAGATTTGTGGAAATATTATTCTCTCTACGGTGGTATGTGGAATTTGTTTTGCAGAGCCGGACACTATCCTTGTGTTCAAAATCTTCTATGGAGTATTCGGAGGAGGAACCCGCCTTGCAATGCCGAAGACAATCTGCGCACCGGACTCATCGTCATTGAAGCCTGGTTCAGGGGCTACTGAGGGAGTCCTGGATTAGGGGGTCCTCGGACAGCCGGACTATATCCTTTGGCCGGACTGTTGGACTATGAAGATACAAGATTGAAGACTTCGTCCCGTGTCCGGATGGGACTCTCCTTGGCGTGGAAGGCAAGCTTGGCAATACGGATATGTAGATCTCCTCCCTTGTAACCGACTCTGTGTAACCCTAACCCCCTCTGGTGTCTATATAAACTGGAGGGTTTAGTCCGTAGGACGACAACAATCATACCATAGGCTAGCTTCTAGGGTTTAGCCTCTACGATCTCGTGGTAGATCAACTCTTGTAATACTCATATCATCAAGATCAATCAAGCAGGAAGTAGGGTATTACCTCCATCGAGAGGGCCCGAACCTGGGTAAACATCGTGTCCCCCGCTTCCTGTCATCATCCGCCTTAGACGCACAGTTCGGGACCCCCTACCCGAGATCCGCCGGTTTTGACACCGACAGCCGCCCCCGTCCTCACTCCAATTCAAATCCCTTCATTGTGGGGGGCGCGCCAGCCCCTTGTGGGCTGGGGCGCCTCCCTCCCTAGGCCCATGTGGCCCATAACTTTCCCCGAGGGGTTTCGGTAACCCCCCCCCCCCGGTACTCCGATAAGTACCCGGAACATTCTGAAACCATTCCGGTGTCCGAATACTATCGTCCACTATATCAATCTTTACCTCTCGACCATTTCAAGACTCCTTGTCATGTCCGTGATCTCATCCGGGACTCTGAACAATCTTCGGTCACCAAAACACATAACTCATAATACAAATCGTCATCGAACGTTAAGCGTGCGGACCCTACGGGTTCGAGAACTATGTAGACATGACCAAGACACCTCTGCGGTCAATAACCAATAGTGGAACCTGGATGCTCATATTGGCTCCCACATATTCTACGAAGATCTTTATCAGTCGAACCGTTATGACAACATACGTTATTCCCTTTGTCATCAGTATGTTACTTGCCCGAGATTCGATCGTCGGTATCCTCATACCTAGTTCAATCTTGTTACCGGCAAGTCTCTTTACTCGTTCTGTAATGATCATCCCGCAACTAACTGATTAGTCACACTGCTTGCAAGGCTTGTAATGATGTGCATTACCGAGAGGGCCCAGAGATACCTCTCCGATACTCGGAGTGACAAATCCTAATCTTGATCTATGCCAACCCAACAAAACACCTTCGGAGATACCTGTAGAGTATATTTATAATCACCCAGTTACGTTGTGACATTTGATAGCACACAAGGTATTCCTCCAGCATGTGAGAGTTGCATAATCTCATAGTCAAATGAATATGTATAAGTCATGAAGAAAGCAGTAGCAATAAAACTTAACGATCATTATGCTAAGTTAACGAATGGGTCTTGTCCATCACATCATTCTCCTAATGATGTGATCCCGTTCATCAAATGACAACACATGTCTATGGTTAGGAAACTTAACCATCTTTGATTAACGAGCTAGTCTAGTAGAGGCTTATTAGGGACACTGTGTTTTGTTTATGTATCCACACATGTATCAAGTTTCCGGTTAATATAATTCTAGCATGAATAATAGATATTTATCATGATATAAAGAAATATAAATAACAACTTTATTATTGCCTCTAGGGCATATTTCCTTCAATTTCTCTCAACATGCAACCATGTCATCTCAAATCATGTTGTAGTGCGCACATTACATGTCCATGTTTATGATAGGCAGTACATGTCCATGTTTACGACAGGGAGTACCGGTTTGCGCTGGGGAGTATGTGTCCATGTGGACAACACGGAGTACATGTTTGCGCCAGGGAGTACATGTTTGCACCGTGGGTGAAGTACATGTGTGTACTATGAAGGAAGCGCAGATTGCATTGCATGGTAACACAAGTTGTAGTACTTAAAAGTGCACTGTGTGGGAGAGTATGAGTATCTAAGTTACTGCGAGAAGCACTGGTTATCTTCAGGAGTACAAGGTCCGTCCAAAAGAAGTTGCTAAAACTTATTAATATGTGATCTAGTTTTGAAGATCTCAAGACGAGAGAGACAATGATAAAAATGATTCATAATTTGGTCACTCAGTTCAAGAGCTATTTTTTAAATAGATTTCACAAAAAAAATGACAACTCTTCAATCCCTTTCAACTCGTGGGGAAAATCTACCAAAACTCTATGTGATGCTAAGTGGTGCATATATGTTTTATTTTTGCGAAAAAGATCAATCTATTATAAAGATTCACCGGAAGTACAAAACATCATGAACATAATAAAAATTATATCAAGGTCCATGAACCATGGAACGATTACCATTTTCAGAACGAGCCGCCGACGCGCGGCTTTCAGTGATGGAGCCAGCGCCCGGCCAGCCTGGGCACCTTCCCGGGCTCACCGCGTACGTGACAGTGTACGACGTCATGCCACAACTGTGGGCAAATCGACCTCCGTATCGTAGTACTGTTGGGCTTCCTAATGGTAATTAATGGGCTGCGCGAGACTGATCGGTTGCTTGTTACTCGATAGGGTCAATGTCCAGCACTGACCCCTTCACCTCGTTGGTTGTTATGTCCTATCTGGGCTGTAGTGTCGCCACTGTCATCTGAAAAATTTAGGTCCACTCATCTCCGGTTGTCATCTTGACGCTGATAGGTGGGGAGCTCGGATTTTCAAGCCCTCTATGTTTTTCGTCAACGTCTAGTTATTATTAAAGTTTTGTGAGAATAAATTTTCTCTCGTTCTTTTGACGGTGCCATGAGATTAGAGAGTTTTCTGTCATCACAGATCCGATTATTCGGATCTGATGAGTTTATGTTGCTGTGTCAAAAAAATTTGTTGGTCTGATTCTTTGTGGAGGTGAAATCTTTCAATGACATCATGGTGAAGATATAGTGATTCGACGGCCTGCACTTCTAGGGGATCATCCCTGGCCCAAGTACGTTCATCGATCAAGGCTTCCCATCTTTTTGGATGGGCGACTCAAGGTGCTTTCAAAAACCATTATTGGTAATGTTCGTGCGGGTGAAAGAGTGGCAACATCGTTGCTTCAGTCTAATTGCAGCCTCTTTACCGAAGTCTTTGAAGTATTTCTTCGAGCAGAGATTGATACCGCGAAGAAGGTGTTTTTAAGAGATTTCATTGTAATTCTTAGTCATATGAGTTACTTTGTATTTTTTTGGATCTTAGGTCCAAATCAGTGTACCTGTATTTTTTATGAGTATGAATAAAGTTACAGGTGTTAAAAAAAACCAATTGCTAGTTACTAGGAGCGACGAAATAGACCGACGACGAACAGAGGCTAGGTGTGTGGATCGCGGCGGGCAAAGTGGATCCATCCGAAGAAGGAAGGAATCGCTTGCGTCCTCGACTACTTTTCGTCTCCTGTGTGATTTGGTAAAATGCTTACTGATCTGTCCATCCTGGAATTATAGACTTAGGGCATAAATTTGGGGGGTGAGATCATGGGGAATTATCCATTATGAATGATCATGACTTAATGAGCCTAATTTTTGAAAAAAAAAACGTTTCGGGGAGGAGCTCTGGCGACGCCCAGGGCGACTCGCTCGTGACGGGAATGGCGGCGGCGCCGGCCCTGGCGCTCGTCGGGTCAGGCCGCGAGAAGCGGCGGAGGTTGGATGCCCAGATCGGCGACGAGTGGAGCATCCTTAGGAGGCAGGGAAGGGAGATCCTTCGGAGAGCGCGGGATCCAGAGGGTTGTCTACGGTGTCTTCGGCAGAGGATGAAAGGCTTCTTCAATTTAGATCGAGAGGATTCTCAATTGAAGGAAGGGAGAGCTACGGCGACGATTGAGGCGGTCGCACCGGATTTGTTGATGCCGGATTCTCCACCGGAGGCCGATCTGGTGAGTAATTGGGGAGAGAAGGGGGCAGTTTCCAGTGCGTTCAACAACCTGGTGAATGGGGGATTTGGAAATAGCGCCGTTTCTTGTGCGAAATTAAATCCAGGAGTTACTAGTTTTGATTTGGAGACGAAATTTGAGGAGGGTGAGGCTTATTTCACGGGAGCGGTGCATGATTTTGGGTCACAATCTTCAGTCGTTTCTTCCAGTCACTCTGTTGTTCGTTTGTTTCAGGGAAACATGACAGGCCAGGGTTCCCCTTTGGCTAAGGCTGGGAAGAACCAAGATGCTCAGGCTGCTACGGCCGGGTCTTGCAGCGGTCTGGACGGGCTGATGGAGGAGGCGCCGACCTTGCAGGTTGCGGTGAATAGCGAGCCGACGACAACCACTGCCTTGCCTCGCCTCCCTTGATGAAAGGCAAGGCCATTGTAGGGGGTCCGAGTGGCCTGATTCTGGCTACGCCGAAGACCTCCATTGGCTTCACTGCCATGACGACGACGCCTCGTACCCTCCGTAGGAATAGCAGGGCCAAGCTGATCAACGACAAGCCGATCGTCATCGAAATGGAGGCAGCTTTGCGGGCGGTGGCGGACAAGCTGGTGGTGGGTCGGGTACTTTCACCATACCTGGCTGACCCCCAGGCCGTCGTCAACGAGCTGAAAGGGCCTTGGCGGCTGCGCGGCGAGGCAGCGGCCCAGCGGGTCAAAAGCGAAGATGGGCGGTTCGTCATCACCTTCTCTGAGGAGGGAGACCGGCGTCATGTGCTGCAAGCTGGACCATGGCACTACAGAAATGATGTCGTCCTGCTCGCGGCGTTTGATGGAAGCGGTGACCCCGTGGATATTCCCCTGGATTCTTTCAGAATTTGGGTGCAAATACATGGGTTGCCAGTTCCGATCAAGACCGCGGAAATGGGAAGGACTCTAGGCGACAAGCTTGGCACCGTCATTGCGGTGTCACACAAGAACAAGAAGATCGTCGACGAGTACATTCGCGTCCGCGTCGAGCATCAGGTGGACGAGCCAGTGAGGAAGTTCATCGACACAACCAACACAGAGGCACTAAAAAGATTTACTTTCCAGTTAAATATGAAAAGCTGCCTAATTTCTGTTTGTGCTGCGGCATCGTGGGGCACACTACGGCTAAGCTCTGTGGACTCCCTAGTGAGCTATGGAAGAAGAACTTCTCCATCGACCTCAAGGCTCCAGCACATCCGAGGGATTTGCACGCTTCGGGGGCTTCGACCGGGCCTCTCCTTGTTTATGGAGGGCTGTCAGTGGCCCCTGGAGATGCGGAGGCGGCGGGCAGGTCCAAGCTCCCGGAGAAGATGATCAAGGCGGTGACCACAGGTGTCCAGAAGCTCTCGGTCGCCGTGGTGCCTTTGTTCCCCACTTCTGTTGGTGTGCAGACTTGTGGGAAGGAGACGCTGGCGGCCGGGGGCCTCTCCCTCAATGATGCTGAGATGAACAATGCGTGTGGCATGGAAGACGGGCCGGATTAGGCTGCTATATGGGTTAAGGGGGCACTTGCTCCATCATCTCGAGTGCTCCCGAGACACCTGCTGCTGCTGCTGCTGAGTTGCGGCACAGGGAAGATACTGATGGTGCTCCTATAGTCAGCCATGGAGATCTGGCGGAAGTGCAGGGCACTAATGGCATGGGTGCTAGCTCCATCAACATGAGCGCCCATACTAAAGGGGAGGCTGCTGAATCTATTCGGGGTCGATGGAAAAGGTTGTACAGAGATGAGCAACTGGAGCGCGCTGCCGTTCAAGGTGTGTGTGCCAAGCATGTGAAGTTTGAGGTCCCTTCGCCCCCAAACAGTGGGAGCGAAATGTCCAGTCACAAGGGTGCCTTTGTAGCCATCCTGGAGAGCACGACTGGTAGCAAAAGGAGTCTTCCTGATGATCAAAATTTAGTGTTTAGTATGGATAGCACTAGTTCTGTGAGCTTAGCGTATAAGAGTGCAAATGATAGAAGTGTTTCTTGTAAAAGAGTCTGTACTAAGAGGGTTGAGGCTATAGTTGGTGAAGATCGATCTATTGTTCATGTAACTGGGGAGAGGGAGGGAAGAGAGGAGGAGGCTTGGGATAGGAGGAGGGAATCAGTGGGTGAGGAAAAAGAGGATGGGGATGCAACATAGGAAGCTACCGGCCTTGGGGCAGCCGGTGACCTGACGGGCGCAGATGAAGCCCGTTAGGAGCCATAAAAATGTTGAGTTGGAACTGTCGAGGCTGGGTCAGCCTCGTACAGTTCAAGAGTTGGTGTGCCTCACTAAGACGCACAGACCCAATGTCATCTTTTTATCTGAAATAAGGAAAAATAAAGAGTATGTTGAGAGTTTGCGCTACAGGTTGGGTATGAATAATGTGTTTACTATTTCTGGCCAAGGTAAAGGTGGAGGACTAGCTGTGTTTTGGGATGAGGCCTACTCTTGTGAGTTGAACAGATATGGGGATCATTTTATTGATATGTACCTCGGCAAGGGAGATGGAACAAAGTGGATGTGCACTTTCATTTATGGTGAGCCTAAGGCAAGCCAAAGGTACATTATGTGGGATCTCTTGAGACGGTTAAAACCTATTGGTGTAGGAGCTTGGTTTATGGCTGGATCTGGGGTGTTTGAGCGCCGCAGGCCCCCTTCCCCGGTGGATGTCGTGGTGGTCTGGTCCGTCGTTTTGGCGTGGTGTTGGGGCTGCTCCCTGTGTTGGTGGAGATGCTCGTGGTGGGTGGATGCCGGGGTGGCGGCCCCGGGCTGTGCGGGTGGCGTCGGCTCTATGGCGTGCGGCGGCCGCGAGGGCTATACCGCAACCTCGGTCGTGCGGGCGACGAGGTTGTGGCGGGCGTGCTCTGTCTGGTGAAGATCGAGGCCCTCCGCTCGTGGATGCACCCACCGGCCTGATCCGGCCATGGTGGCTTTGTCGCGTTGGCCCGTGCTCTTGGGTTCGGGTGGTTGGGAGTGGAGTGTGGGACCGGGGGAAACCCTTGGCCTTTGGTGGCCACGGCAAGGCCATCTCCATTTTCTTGGAGTCGGTCCCCTTCTTGGAGGCCTCGTTGAGATCCCCTTCTGCTTCCTTCTTCCTCGCTCCGCATGGGGCAAAAGTCCTAGTTCCCCTTGTGGGCGGCGGTGACGTGTCGATGTTGTTCCCTTCCTGGAGGCGTCGTCTGGGGTTCGTGGAGGTGTGGATGGTGCTTTTCTGCTTGGTGAGGGCAATGTGGCGGCGAGCTGTTCAATGTTCTTCATCTTCTCCGCGCGGTCTTCATCTTTTGTAGGCGCTCTTCAGCTTGCGTCTGGTTGGGTGGCTGCCCAGGTGGTGGTGAGGTCGTGGGTTCCCAGCAGAGGTGGTGCTCTACTCCCTCATGCCCGAGCTGCCAGGCGGCATTGTCAAATCGGCTCTATGGTGAGCACTCTACCTTCCGACGGTTCGGCGCCTTCGAGCTAGGGCGAGAGGATAGTCACTAGTAGAAAAGAGGGCTTTGGTTCAGGCCGGGTCAGCCCATTAGTCCCGGTTCAGTCCAGAACCGGGACCCATGGGGGCACTGGTCCCGGTTCGTGAGGCCAGGGGCCTGCCGGGCCTCGTGGGGGCATTGGTCCCGATTTGTCTGGCCCCTTTGGTCCCGGTTGGTGGGACGAACTAGGACCAATTGGCCTCGCTCCTGGCCCACCACCATTGGTCCCGGTTGGTGGCTTGAACCGGGACCGCAGGCTGCCCTTTAGTCCCGGTTCATGCCACGAACCGGGACCAATGAGGTGCCTATATATACCCCTCGCCCGCGAGCAGAGTACTCCAGTGCTCTGTTTTTCTCTGGCCGGCGAGGGGAGGGCTTTGTGGTGCTCTAGCTCACCTCCTATGCACATGAGGTGTTCGATGAAATGCCCGAGCCACACTAGTTATGCTTTCTCCTCTCGAAGCTCGACCTCAAAGCTCCATTTTCCTTGAGATTTGTCTAGGTTTAGCGGCCCGTCACGCCCCATTCCCGTCTTCACCGCCGTCGATCACCCGCGCCGATCTCGTCGCCGGCACCACCGTGGTGAGCCTCTTGTTCTTATCTTCTTTCTGAAAGAAAAAAAATCTTACTTTAGATGTATGGTTTAATTAATTAGATGCTCTGGAGAGCTATATGTTATTAGATGAGAACTATGTGTGTAGTTTGGTTTTAATGTGATGATGAACTTCTATTAATTGGGTCACTTAATTATCTATTCATGATGTTCTGTAATGGTTTTTGACACACTTAATTATATATAATGCAAGCAGATGAACCGGCAATGGATGTACGGTGACAGACACACCTCCAAGTACATTAAGGGCGTGCATGATTTTCTCGAAGTGGCTGAGGCAAACAAGCAGAATGGTTTTATGTGTTGTCCATGCCCTAAATGTGGGAATACGAAGTCTTATTCTGACCGGAAAATCCTTCACACCCACCTGCTTTACAAGGGTTTCATGCCACACTATAATGTTTGGACGAGGCACAGAGAAATAGGGGTTATGATGGAAGACGGCGAAGAAGAAGAGGACGATGACAACTATGTGCCCCCTAAATACGGTGATGCTGCAACGGGGGAAGCTGCTGAAGATCAAGAGGAACCAGACGATGTGCCCGATGATGATGATCTCCGCCGGGTCATTGTCGATGCAAGGACGCAATGCGAAAGTTAAAAGGAGAAGCTGAAGTTCGATCGCATGTTAGAGGATCACAAAAAAGGGTTGTACCCCAATTGCGAAGATGGCAACACAAAGCTCGGTACCGTACTAGAATTGCTGCAGTGGAAGGCAGAGAATGCTGTGCCTGACAAAGGATTTGAGAAGCTACTGAAAATATTGAAGAAGAAGCTTCCAAATGATAACGAATTGCCCGACAGTACATACGCAGCAAAGAAGGTCGTATGCCCTCTAGGATTGGAGGTGCAGAAGATACATGCATGCCCTAATGACTGCATCCTCTACCGCGGTGCGTACAAGCATCTGAACGCATGCCCGGTATGCGGTGCATTGCGGTATAAGATCAGACGAGATGACCCTGATGATGTTGACGGCGAGCCCCCCAGGAAGAGGGTTCCTGCGAAGGTGATGTGGTATGCTCCTATAATACCACGGTTGAAACGTCTGTTCAGAAACGAAGAGCATGCCAAGTTGATGCGATGGCACAGTGAGGACCGTAAGAAAGACGGGAAGTTGAGAGCACCCTCTGACGGGTCGCAGTGGAGAAAAATCGAGAGAAAGTACTGGGCTGAGTTTGCAGGTGACCCAAGGAACGTATGGTTTGGTTTAAGCGCGGATGGCATTAATCCTTTCGGGGAGCAGAGCAGCAATCACAGCACCTGGCCCGTGACTCTATGTATGTATAACCTTCCTCCTTGGATGTGCATGAAGCGGAAGTTCATTATGATGCCAGTTCTCATCCAAGGCCCTAAGCAACCCGGCAACGACATTGATGTGTACCTAAGGCCATTAGTTGAAGAACTTTTATAGCTGTGGAATGGAAACGGTGTACGTACGTGGGATGAGCACAAACAGGAGGAATTTAACCTGCACGCGTTGCTGTTTGTAACCATCAATGATTGGCCCGCTCTCAGTAACCTTTCAGGACAGACAAACAAGGGATACCACGCGTGCACGCACTGTTTAGATGACACTGAAAGTATATACCTGGACAAATGCAGGAAGAATGTGTACCTGGGCCATCGTCGATTTCTTCCGACCAACCATCAATGTCGAAAGAAAGGCAAGCATTTCAAAGGCGAGGCAGATCACCGGAAGAAGCCCGCCATGCGTACCGGTGATCACGTACTTGCTATGGTCAATGATTTACACGTAATCTTTGGAAAGGGTCCCGGTGGACTAGCTGTTCCGAATAACGCTGAGGGACACGCACCCATGTGGAAGAAGAAATGTATATTTTGGGACCTACCCTACTGGAAAGACCTAGAGGTCTGCTCTTCAACCGACTTGATGCACGTGACGAAGAAACTTTGCGTGAACCTGCTAGGCTTCTTGAGCGTGTATGGGAAGACAAAAGATACACCTGAGGCATGGGAGGACCTGCAACGTTTGCACGAAAAAGACGGCATGCCTCCGAAGCAGTATGAAGGTCCTGCCAGCTACGCTCTTACGAAAGAAGAGAAAGAAATCTTCTTTGAATGTCTGCTCAGTATGAAGGTCCCGACTGGCTTCTCGTCGAATATAAAGGGAATAATAAATATGCCAGAGAAAAAGTTCCAGAACCTAAAGTCTCATGACTGCCACGTGATTATGACGCAACTGCTTCCGGTTGCATTGAGGGGGCTTCTACCGGAAAACGTCCGATTAGCCATTGTGAAGCTACGTGCATTCCTCAATGCAATCTCTCAGAAGGTGATCGATCCAGAAATCATACCAAGGCTAAGGAGTGATGTGGCGCAATGTCTTGTCAGTTTCGAGCTGGTGTTCCCACCATCCTTCTTCAATATCATGACGCACGTCCTAGTTCATCTAGTCGACGAGATTGTCATTCTGGGGGCCGTATTTCTACACAATATGTTCCCCTTTGAGAGGTTCATGGGAGTCCTAAAGAAATATGTCCGTAACCGCGCTAGGCCAGAAGGAAGCATCTCCATGGGCCATCAAACAGAGGATGTCATTGGGTTTTGTGTTGACTTCATTCCTGGCCTTAAGAAGATAGGCCTCCCTAAATCACGGTATGAGGGGAGACTGACTGGAAAAGGCACGCTAGGAGCGGACTCAATAATATGCAGGGACGGGCATTCTTGGTCTCAAGCACACTACACAGTTCTACAGAACTCTACCTTGGTGACCCCGTATGTCGATGAACACAAGAACAGTCTGCGCTCCAAACACCCGGAGCAGTGAGACGACTGGATTACATGTGAACACATCAGGACTTTCAGCAGTTGGATGGAAACACGTCTCAGAGGTGACAACACTGTTTGTGATGAGCTGTACTCGTTGTCCAGGGGACCATCTTTGACTGTATTGACTTACAAAGGATACGAGATAAATGGGAATACATTTTACATGATCGCCCAAGATCAAAAGAGCACCAACCAAAACAGCGGTGTCTGCTTTGATGCAGCAACCGAGAGGGGAAAGGACACATATTATGGTTACATAGTGGACATATGGGAACTTGACTACGGACATGATTTTAAGGTCCCTTTGTTTAAGTGCAAGGCGAGTTTCATGAATTTCCTCCCTTCAAAGTCAAGGCTGACCCAAGCATCCTGATAAACGATGAAGATTATCCATGGTTACGGCGCAATAAGCAAATGACACAAGCGAAGAAAAAGTGAAGACTTTCTCCCGCAACTATTATGATGATACCATGCCAACTTTGTAACACACGAGTATGATACCATTGTCCGTTTTGTACACAAAGTGCATCCAGTTTTTGCCGTAACCCTCTCAACTTTCTTGCACATGCTATGTGGATGAAATGATGATACCATGCCAACTTTCAACCTTTTCAGAGTTCATTTGAAATGCTTTTCAATTTCAGGGTCTTATAGCTCAAAATAATTAATAAATGCATAAAAAATAACAAATGAAGTCAGAAAGGGTTGAAAATTGATGATGTGGCTTTGAATGGTGCATTTTGAACACACAAAAAGTCAGGAGTTCAAATAAGTTTTAAAAAATTAAATCCCTTTGTAACAGACGAGTTTCCGTATGAAATCCTGATACTTCGAAAGAGATTGTCCGTTTTGTACACGAAGTGCATCCAGTTTTTGCCGTAACCCTCTCAACTTTCTTGCACATGCTATGTGGATGAAATGATGATACCATGCCAACTTTCAACCTTTTCAGAGTTCATTTGAAATGCTTTTCAATTTTAGGGTCTTATAGCTCAAAATAATCAGTAAATGCATGAAAAATAACAAATAAAATAAATAAATAATTAGAAACAAAATAATATAAACTTTAATAAAATATATAAGTAGAAACAAAATAAAATAAACTTTAATAACATAAATAAAATTTATGAAACTAAAATTATCAAAGTATTTTCTGTTCAAAACATTATAAGCAACCTCTAGTATTATTGA
>NC_057802.1:29477514-29478028 GCF_018294505.1 Triticum aestivum
TATAAAATTGATGCAACTAAAATTAGCGAAGTATTTTCTGTTCAAAATCATTGAAAGCAAAAAGAATTTTCATAAAGAACCTTTTTTTGTTAGAAACTTTAATAGCAAAAAGAATTATCATAAAGTAAAATAAATAAGTAGTAGAAACAAAATAAAATAAAATAAATAAGTTTTTTGTTGTAAGTAGAAACAAAAAAAATAAAGCAAAAAAGAAAACAAAAAACAGGCAAAAAATAAAAATATGCCACCTACTGGGCCACCACGGCCTGAATACGACTAGAAACCCATCGATGGGCCAGGATTCAGGCCCGCAGAAGGCCCAGTAGGCCCATCGGGCATAGCAGTGACAATTAGGCCCGTAAGCCTGCAATGGAGAGGAGCTCGAGAGGGGAGCGACAGTGGGGCTTATAAACCACTGCGCGCCCCTCTCAACTAGCGAGGTGGGACTAAACTTTCGACGCGGGCGCAGCAGCACAAGGCCTTTGGTCCCGGTTAGTGGCACCAACCGATACTA
>NC_057802.1:29479257-29487965 GCF_018294505.1 Triticum aestivum
ATGTCGGTCTCCTACCCCCTCCCGTCGCGCCCCTACCCTTGAAGCGTTGCCGAGGCCACCCCAAACCCGGAATAAGTTAGGTCTACGTTTGCACTAATATATCCACCTGCTGTCATGTTTGTGTAATAATTGCCATGTTGTAATATTTGCAGAAATAATGGAGCACGGACGAGACGAGGAAGCAGAAGAGGTGTTGGGGGACATAATCTTCGCCGGAGGTGATGTCTTGTCGTATCTTAATGACAATGATGGTCTTGAAGAACAGGTGAAGAAGCAGGCTACGGTGATCGAAGAGTGGAGGAGGAAAGACATGATTATGATGGCTCCGGTGACCCAATGCTGGTGCAAGAAGGAGCCCATGGTGACGGCTCCGGTGACCGAACAGAGTCCGGCCAGGTAAATATATTAGTTAAGCCTGTGATGACTAGCTAATTGATGCATTCATTGTTTTGGTATGTACACATATTAATTAACTCTCGTCTTTCTTCTTTTTTCTAGCCCTCCGGATCGAGCACAACTTCGGTAAAGAGACGAGGCCCGAAGAGAAAGTTGCGCTCGGATGAAAGGTTTGAGATCACAGCAATCGCGCGTGAAGGCCAACCGATTGAACCCATCCGGACAAAGGAAGCATTTGCTGCTCAGTGCGGGGTTCTTGTTAGGGACAAGATCCCGATCAGCATCCACCAATGGTATAAGCCTAAGAAGGAAGACCCCGAGGTGTCTTATGTCAATGATATGCAGAAAGATGATCTTTGGACTGAGCTGAAGGCAAATTTCACCCTACCGCCAGAGGAGGATCTGGAGAAGCCAGTTAAAGAGCAATTAATCAAGTCTCATGCTCTTAAGAAGATGGCAGACCTATTCAGGAGGTGGAAGAATGAGCTGAAAACGTTTGTCGACAAAGAAGAGACACCAGAATTCATTGGCAAATATGAGCAGATCAGAGATCACTGGCCCGCATTTGTGGCCCACAAGACATCGGAAAAGAAGAAGTTGTCAGCGACAAACAAGAAAAATGTTGCGAAGAAGAAGCTTCACCATCGCACGGGGTCAGGTGGCTACCTCAAAGCCCGGCCTAAGTGGGCCAAGGCTGAGAATGATCTGCTTGATAAAGGGATCGAACTAGAGACAATGAACTGGCCAGACCGTTGCCAGACTTCGTTCCTCGAGGCTGGCGGAACCTTGGACCCTGTATGAGGGAAGTGCGCTTGGACGGACGAGCTTTTGAGAATACCAGTCAAGAGGCTTCAGCACTATATCGATGCAGCGCAGCAAGGGACGTTCGTTCCAGACAGAGAGAGAGAACGACGAGCTCACAGTGGCCCTCGGGAATCCTGAGCACCCTGGACAGACACGAGGCACGCCAGGCTCTGTTCCGTGGAAGGCTGGTTTTCCAGACGCAGGCGGTTACAAATGCCAGGAGAGGAGGACAAAAGTGGAGCGGACCCAAATTCAGAAGCTGCACGAAAGGGTTCAAGCACTAGAGGAACGAGACGTAGCTCGCAGCAAGCGACCAGCCGATACTACCCCGCCATCTCAGCGGAGAAGCAGCGTGGCTTCCATCGAGCTGCTTCAGCCGGAGCATGTCTTGATGGCTCCTGCTAGCTACCCCGTGGATGCTATCACGGAGTCTCAACATTGCCACCTTATGACGCAATGGCAGAACTTCAAAGTCGAGGCGGCTGTCGGCTCTGTTCGACCTCCTGAACCCGGTGCAACTTTTCACTGTCGTCCGATTCCAGAAGGATATGCTAGGATGACGGTGGACAAAATAACGGAGGGATTTGAGGACCTCCAGCTTGACCACCCTACCGGTGAAGGGGAGACTCGGCTGGGTTCTGCTCTGAAGACTCCATGCCTATGGCGGAAGGAGCTCATCAACCTTCCGAATTGGACGCCTCCGCCTCCTCCTCCGGCGAGTAAGGGCACTCCGCCTCCTCCTCCGGCGAGTGATCAGGGCACTCTGCCTCCTTCTCCGCCTGTGCCGGCGCGCCCGAGCAGCCAGCCTCCTCCTTCTCCGCCTCGTCAGCAAGGGAGGAAGAGACCCGCCGCCGCTCCGGCTGCTCTGGCGCGTCGTAGTCCTCCTCCGCCTTGTAAGCAAGGAAAGAAGACAGCCGCAGCCGATCCGTCTGCTCTGCCGGCGTCTAGCAGTACAGCCAGAGGCGGGAGGCAATACAGATTCGGTCCTTCTCTGAAGACTCTAGAGAAGTTACCATACGAGAGGACCGAGGAGGAAACCACGAAGATCGTGCGAGCCGAAGTGACGAACTTCTTTGAAGGGGTGAAAGCAAAGAAACATCCACCTCCGGAGGAGAAGGTAGATCCGGTGAAAGCGAAGCGCACTCTGGCTGCCCTGACAAAACCACCAAAGTCACTGCCGAAAGGCAACTATGAGCGCATTATTGCAAAGACATTTGTCGAAGCGGAGCGGTCGGGAAGTACTGTCAGTGATCAAAGGTTAAAAGAACGACGAGCTGGGAAAAAATTGCCCAGCTCGGCGAACAAGCGAACCAATCGTGCCCCCCGCTCAAGGTGTCTAGCGACATCGTCGCTAATGATCCGAGGATGGTGCCCGGTCATAGCAATCTTGGAGATTACCTGCCCGACGATGTACATTATGATTTCTTGGAGGTGGACGAACACAAATACCATTACGGGAAGCCTCTCGTCAAAGATGAAAGATCTCTAACAACGATGATGCGAAGATTACATAATTGGTACATGAATACCTGCAGAGAGTCTGGGGGGAGGAATACTTTGACGCTGAGAGTTAAAGAGGAGCATGACCTCGTTGGAATTGAACTGTTGAATGTTCCATTTGAGTTCTTCCAATTTTTCAATCAAAAGGCCCTCGATAAATCAACGATCACTTGCTACCGTCTGTAAGTAGTACTACTTCTGTCATTAAGTCTCTGTATATAGGTCAGCTCTTTCATTGCATGTATTTATAATTATCCTCACTATATTATGCAGATTGAAGATCGCCGAATTGAAGAAAAGACAAATCGGTGATAGTGGATTCATTAACACAAATCTCATAGATGCAACTGAGGTTAAATATCATGCCGAAAATACGGAGGCCAACTTGCTACGATCGTTGGTAATAAATGAAAACAAAGATATAATACTCTTTCCTTACAACTTCAAGTGAGTGTTACTGTCTTGTGCATATTTGGTTTCCCTTATTAGTCCAGGTTATAGTAATGTAATTGATGACTTATGCATGCGTGCGCAGCTTCCACTATATTCTCCTAGAGATTAAGCTTGAGCAGGGACTAGTAACCGTCTTAGACTCGAGACGAAAAGATCCCCAGGACTATGCGGACATGACTCAAATGCTCGAGAAGTAAGTTAAATCGATCATTATCCACCATATCAGCAACTTTGTTCATTTCCTGATATCAAGTAATTGTTTTCTTTGTCTGGCAGGGTTTGGAGAAAATTCACCAAAAAAGCTCCGGGACTGCCAAAGAAGCTGCAATTTAGACACCCGAAAGTAAGTACTATAGTAGCATGTTCCTCGCATCTCCTAGTGATTCAAGCGCTAGTTTCATCAATACAATTTAGCATGCTTGCTTATCAGTTTGTTTGACCTATATTTCTTGTAAAGTGGTTGTGGCAGGAACAAGGGAATGATTTCTGTGGATACTACGTTTGCGAGTCCATCCGCTACACGACCTGTGAGCGGGGCTACTCTGACGAACAATATGAAGTGCGTAAGCAATAATATTCACAATTTTATTCTATTACCATCATTTGTGTTGAGTTTCATTTATTCATATATATATATATATATATGTGTGTGTGTGTGTGTGTGTGTGTGTATTGACCCCTTCTTCAAATTAGATCTTTCGGATGCGGGATGAACTCCTACCACCAGATCGTATGCGAGCAATTCAAGAGGAATTGGCGGCATTCTTCCTTGACCACGTGATCGCTGAAAACAGAGAATACTATGTGGACCCTGTGTTCATATATAATTAGGAGATTATATTGTAAGAGATAATTATTGTATATATGTAGCCGGTAGTGTCGGATAGATATACGAGAACTTGTTGTTCGACCAATCTCTCGGAGAAGAAGAGGTGGTCGATATCACTTCTCTCTGTATGCATATATATGTTCATGACGATCTTCTGTTTCCTTCATTTGCTTACTAGCTAGCGTGTCTAGTCCTCTCTATACGTATATAGTACATAGCGTCAACCAAGCACGGAGATAAGAGAGGACACTTCTCTCTATTAATTAGCTAGCTAACACAATATATGAAACACCTAAATTAACCCCCAAAACCCCCTCCCCCTCAAAAAAAACAAAAACCACAGCCCCTGAAATGCTGACGCGTGGATGCCTATTGCTCCCTGTTAGTGCCACCAACCGGGACCAAAGGCCCTCCTGCCTGGGCTCGCCGCACCGGCCACGTGGAGGCCCATCGTCCCGGTTCGTGTAAGAACCGGGACTAAAGGGCTAGGGCATTAGTAACGACCCTTTAGTCCCGGTTCAACAACCGGGACAAAAGGCCCTTACCAACCGGGACAGATGACCCTTTTTCTACTAGTGAGTGGTCTTCTTCGGAGGTAGAAGCGAGTGGCTTGTTGTCCTTGGCATGTTCTGCGGGAGTAGGCAAGGAGCTGTTGGTTGTCGATGCTGGTTTCTTGCTGCCCTCACCCTGCTGCTGGTGTGGCTACTACTCAGGGCGTCTGACCTTGGTGATCTTGGCTAGGCTCCTATTACCATCTCTTGTTTGCCTGTATCTCAAATAGGTCGTAAGCTGCTACAGCTCTCTGTATCTTTGTCGTTTCTTGTTTCTTTACTTGTTGTACGCTTACTTGTAATCCTGGCCGGTTGATGGCTTTGTTAATTCAAAGCCGGGTTAGGTTCGAACCTTTTCTCGGGCTCGGCCGACACCTTTTCTCTAAAAAAATTACTCTGGTACAAAAAGAAATCACATTTATTGAAATTTTCTTGATGGAGAACAGAAATGTGAACAAGGGTAGTATATAGTTCAGATATGAAAGGAGCAATTAGACTTGTACAAGTAATGATTCATGAGGCATGTGAACAGTCTGAGAATGGTATAGAGCCTTTGAATAGAAAGCCAAGCAAATCATGATGGAAGGATCATTCTTTCCAAAAGGATCATTTTATGATTGCAACCTTAACACTGATTAATAAAATTGATTCGCCGTGCTCCATTGGATCCAACTGTGCAATGAGTGCATAATTTGCACAGAACTGGTATTGCTTCATTACGTAGAATCAAATCGATAAGATTAACTGGAAGGGAATAGTCACTTGGAATCAGCTATCGCAAACCTGATTCACCAATTCTACTTTAAGGAAAATCGTAAAGTATGGCCTACCAACAGCTAGCATAAAATTCGACAACACAATGGGCTAAAGAGCACATAAGCAATAAGCTTACCACCATAGTCCTTGTTCTCACTCAACATAGGAATCAGGAAGCATAAAAAGAACACCCGGCAGGACTGCATATTGAAAACACAAAATATGGTTATGAAACCACCAAACAATAACCAATAGCAAAATATCTCTTTAGATTAGCTACTGACATTAAACAAATGTAGATATTCAGATATGGATAGAGCTACCATAACACTAAAGCTGTACCCAATAGCAAATCCTCTTTCTCTTCAGATTAGGTACTGAACACTCGATAAACGAGTATATATCACACATAAAGCTGTTGCAGCACATATCACATAATAAACCATCTGGAATCAAGATATCAACAAATCATATCCCTGATGCACACCAATGAAGGCAAAAGTATAGTAGCATAGCACTCCCTCTGTAAACTAATACAAGACGTTTTAAGTCACTAATAGTGACCTAAAAACGTCTTATATTTGTTTATAGAGGGAGTACCATACAAGGCAAGTGAGATATACAAATAACAATGTACATGAACCGATATATCCATCACCAAAGGAGCACAGATTGCAATAGTGCAGCACAATTCAATCTCTACTAATATAGGACAGACATGAGCATGTTACAACTTGCCCCTTTCTCAGTATTACATAATCCTTGGACCTTGGCATTCACACATTGTTGGACCTTGACTTCTACCGGGTCAGGTACGCTTGGATGATGATCGCAGACGGGGTCGAGTTCCTCGAGGGCCCTGGCGGCATGGGGGTCTACGTCTCGTGGGACATCGAGCCGCTCCGCAGAGCCAGAGTGAGTGACATTTCCCTTTCCTACTGGTGTTCATGTTTCAGATTGGAATAGTAATAGTTAGTAACTAATAAGAAGTATCGGAAATTGTCGACATGAAGATCATAGTGTGCTCATGTGTTTACTGATCATTGACCGGTGAATTGAATTAGTTATGCTACAGATATTCTTGTGTCGAATGTACTTAATATTTGAACCAGGTCACTGCAGTGCCTGCAAATCTGGAATTCTGAAAAAAATAGTACTCAGATATCTAAGTGGCATGGGAGCTGAACATTCTAACGGCCAGTGTCACTTCTCCAAAATGCCAACTCTAGTCGTATGGTTCTAATTTTCACAGTATCTATAGAACCATAGGCATAGGTTTAAGTTTATCCTCGTTTGCTTGTACCAACCTAATCATTTATTCAGTGATTCGACCCAATGAGGCAGTATTAATCTAATTTCTAAAAATGCGTCATTGAGACATGATCAGATTTGACGATAACAAGTAAAAGGAAAATAAAACTATAGAGATATATATTTAGTTATTTACCTGAAGAACAAACCACCTTGGTGGAGTGTTCGTAGCACCTAAAAGCGGCCGGTCGGGAAGGAGGCGAGGAGTCCACCACCGTCGAGCTAGTGCTGGGTCGCAAGGGGGGGAGGGAGCACGTCCATGAGCTGATCCAGGAGCCTGAGAGGGGGGAGGAGGTGAGGAATCAGATCTAATCTGCCTCAAACTGCGCCGCTGGCGACCAAACGGTTAGGAGCCATCGGACAGGAGATGGATCAGCACATTTGCTGGGCGTGCTAGCCTACCTAGCTTGGCTCAGGATCTGGGCCGCCGCCGCCGCCGACGAGGACGATTTTTCGTCCTGCGAGACACCGCTGCGTACGGGATTTGGGATTGAATCGGGAGGGCATCGAAACCAAATCGGACCCTTTTGCAAATTTTGTGCAGAGATCACTCCGTCCGGACCTGTGCCATCGATTTCTCATCTGATGGTCCAGCATCATTTTTTTCTATTTTTGCAACACATGCTCAGATTCTATCCTAGTCGTTCTGATCCCCTTCCTACATCTATAAATAAATCTATCTAACCTTGGAAATTAATCAACTATTGTCAGGTACAAACTGTCATCACACTCAATTCAACTCTACTAAACAATGAGCTCCGAGTCATGTTCTTCGTTGTACTTGATCGTTCCAACGTCATGTGGTCTATATATACGATTGACCCTAACTGTGTCTACTAATCCCAACAGCCCGGTATACACTGCAGCTTAACACAGTCAGAGAAATGGCGGCTTTCCTCCGGAACCTCTTCCTAGCGACGGCACAGCAGTACTACGCCGGCGTCGACGATGGTCAGCACAACATGGAGCGCCGCCTCCGCCTCTACGCCGCCGCGTACATGCTGCTGGCCGTCTCCTTCCTCCTCCGGGCCACGCCCCCTCCGAGCAGCAACGCTGGCGCCGACGCCGTCACCGGGTTCTTGCTCTGGGTTGCCGCCGTGGCTCTTCTGCTCCTGTCCTTCGTGCACCAGCGCTTTCAGGCGGCAGCCGTGGCCGCTGCTGACCTCGCGCAGGCGGCGCTCGAGCCACTGTTCGAGCTTCTAAACTGAGCGTGTACGTGCGCTGTGCATGCCATGCATGCATGCATGTGTGGGACTGTGTCTCTTCTTTAACTTTCTTTTTCGCTTTCTGGTCTGGCTTTGCTTTGTCGATCGTACGTACCTGTGTCACTGTGTGGCTGTGTTTAAGCTAGGTAGCAAGATACGAGCCGAAAATTGAGCCTCTTATGAACATTCAAATCCTTCATATATGTATGTGACACGTAGTTCTTCTGGGCAGATCTCCTTTGGCACATGTTTTTTCCCCTCTTCTGTACTGTGGGCAAATCTGGCCTTTGGCAAATGCATTATGCGCAGATTTCATTAAGCACTAGTTCCTTTTTTGCCACGAACTTGATCTTGCCCGCGGAACATGTTTTTTGGACGACGAAGCACACCAACCCTTATGGACCGTAAATACATGGGAATCCTGCATATATGAACACAGAATGGTACTTTTGGGCAGATCTTCCTTGGCACATGTTTTCCCCCTCTATTGCGCTCTGGGCAGATCTCCTTTGGCAAAACATATCTATCGTTCTTTGGGGCAAATCTCCTTTGGCAGTCACATGAGGGAATATATACTACTATATTAAACCGGCTAAGCCAGGCTCGCTCCTGTGCGTTTGCCATTCTAGACGACGGCTCTCCGTGTGCTCACATGGGTTTCTCTATATTTTTTATTTTTTTTATTTTTTAACTGCTCCTACTGATTTTCCCGCAAAAGAAAAAAACTGCTCCTACTGATTTACCGCACAAAGCCCAGCGAAATGATAAAAAGGGTTTCCCCCTTTATATTTTAACGCATCCATCACTTCATTACATCCGACCAGACCGATACAAACAGACAC
The DNA here is from genome assembly GCF_018294505.1 of Triticum aestivum. Taxonomy (NCBI): domain Eukaryota; kingdom Viridiplantae; phylum Streptophyta; class Magnoliopsida; order Poales; family Poaceae; genus Triticum; species Triticum aestivum. The sequence goes on from NC_057802.1 coordinate 29,487,905, forward strand.
CACCACCGCACACAACACACACATTCCAGATAAGATACAAAGGTTTATTTACTGCTCTTAT
>NC_057802.1:29489567-29499555 GCF_018294505.1 Triticum aestivum
TTATATGCCCTAAATTAATATCGATACACATAATAATCACAGATACACCCTCATAGTTTAAACTATATTATTGTCTAAGCCACGCCTAGGGCGCTTAAGCAGCGCCTAGGCACTAGGTGAAAGCCAACCGCCTTGCTTACGCCTACCGCTTTTTCCAACCTCGTATAACAAAAAGATCCAAATTGCCATGGTTATATTCTATACAAATTGTCTGTCTATTCCCATTGCATTGATTGGCTTGAAGCCACTCAAGAATGACAAGACAGGCTCAAGGCACGAGAAAAAGGTCAGAGGATATCAACAAGCTTGCAGACACAAAGTCAACGAAGAGGTAATCAACATTTTTCTAACATGACATACATCACTCTATTTTATTAAAAGTCCGATGAAAGTGTGTCAAACTATATACAAGCCTGCAGCAAAAGAGATGTTCCCTGCAGCAACCGCCCATGAAAGTGGAGCTACTACAAAGGAGAAGTAGACCGCCTCTCAAATATACTTCTATCAAATAGTCGTACCATGCACCTTTTGTTCTGTAAATATGAACCAAGATGCAGATATGCACCTATGCCCGTTGAACTAATTAAGTAGGCTGTGTTAGTACCTTCTGTTGCACAAGCATGCTGTTAGCATTAAGAATGTTGTTTGCATCGTGAGATGGATTATCTACGCAACCAGCTCGCCCTCAGACCTACTGCCACCCCTTCTCTCATTTTAAAATAAAAATCAACGAAAAGCGCACACATGCTTCACGCCGCGCCTCTGCCTGCTAGTGTCTATAAGTCGATCCAGCAGGAGACACAAGTTTTCTAAGAAGGAATTGACTAGTGACATCAGTATTGCCATTAAAATGAAATAAAAACTAAAAATAAAATAATAAAGTTTTCTAAAAAGAATGAATTAGTGACATTGGTATTATCCTTTAAGAAGAGGAAAATGAAAAGAAAAGTAATCACAAATTTTGCAAATAATTTACAGATAAATTGTGGTTTTTTATAATATGCAAGAATAAGCATATAGTAGTGGAATATTCGCAAAAGAGAAGTTTTATAAGAATGACTAAATTTGTGGCATTGGTATCACCCCTAAATAAGAAATAATATAAAGTAAAAACTAAATCTAAATCAGAAATTGAATATTTATAAGGAAAAATAAATTAGTGGAATTGGAATTACCCTTTAAAAACGAAATAAAATAATTAATAATGATAAACTTTGCACACTGTTTACACATAAAACTGTGTTTTTTTATAATATGCAAGAATAAGCATATAATAGTGAAATTTCATATAAAAATGCTAACAAGGAATGAATTTGTGGCATTTGTATTACCCTTAATGAAGAAAAATAAATGAAATAAAAGTAAAAATAAAATCAAAAAATTGAGTTTTCTACGGAAGAATCAATTAGTGGCATTGGTCCCAAAAACAATTGACTAAAAAGGAGAAAAGCAAAGCAAAAACATATACGAATGAAAAGAAAAAGCAATGGGTAACGTGCTTCAAGCCCAATAGGAAAACCAACTGACCCCAAACAGGGGCAATAAGTCAAAAATTCAGCCCAAGAAGCCATTAAACAACACTAGGAAAAAAACGCACAAATTTGAACAAAAGAATTAACGGTCGGAGAATCGAGTTACCCAAATTTAAAAATCAATCAACTTAGATATAGCTAAAGTTCTCGAGTTGGAGTCTTTCTTGGCTGATTTTTCCTTTGGAGCCACCTTGGTTTAGCTATTTACGAAGACAATCGTTATGATCAAAACAAGTTTGCCTAAGAATTTTAGCAATTGTTTGGCAAAACCTCCCTTCTATTTTGATGTCATCATATGCCCTGCACAGAGCTCATGTCCTATATAACTAATTAGGTGATACTCACTAACCTATTTCTGTTGAGGAACGTAGCATGCAATTTAAAAAAAATCCTACGATCACGCAAGATCTATCTAGGAGATGCATAGCAATGAGAGTGGGAGAGTGTGTCCACGTACCCTCGTAGACCGAAAGCAGAAGCGTTAGCTTAACGCGGTTGACGTAGTCGAACGTCTTCTAGATCCAACCGATCAAGCACCGAACGTACGACACCTCCGAGTTCTGCACACGTTCAGCTCGATGACGTCCCTCGAACTCTTGATCCCGCAAAGTGTCGAGGGTGAGTTCCGTCAGCACGACGGCTGACGGTGATGGTGAAGTTATCCGTGCAGGGCTTCGCCTAAGCACTACGACAATATGACTGGAGGAGTAAACGGTGGAGGGGGGCACCGCACACGGCTAAGAACAATTGATGTGCCTTAGAGGTGCCCCCCTGCCCCAGTATATAAAGGAGGGAGAGGGGAGGAGGCCGGCCAAGGCGCGCCCCCAAGTGGGGAGGAGTCCTACTAGGACTCCCAAGTCCAATTCGGACCCCTCCTTCCTTTTACCAGAGAGGGAAAGGGGGAAGGAGAGGGAGAAGGAGAAGGAAAGGGGGCGCCGCTGAGGGAGTCCTGGATTAGGGGGTCCTCGGACAGCCGGACTATATCCTTTGGCCGGACTGTTGGACTATAAAGATACAAGATGGAAGACTTTGTCCCGTGTCCGGATGGGACTCTCCTTGGCGTGGAAGGCAAGCTTGGCAATACGGATATGTAGATCTCCTCCCTTGTAACCGACTCTGTGTAACCCTAGCCCCCTCCGGTGTCTATATAAACCGGACGGTTTAGTCCGTAGGACAACAACAATCATACCATAGGCTAGCTTCTAGGGTTTAGCCTCTACGATCTCTTGGTAGATCAACTCTTGTAATACTCATATCATCAAGATCAATCAAGCAAGAAGTAGGGTATTACCTCCATCGAGAGGGCCCGAACCTGGGTAAACATTGTGTCCCCCGCCTCCTATTATCATCCGCCTTAGAAGCACAGTTCGGGACCCCCTACCCGAGATCCGCCGGTTTTGACACCGACATTGGTCTTGAAAGATATCCGCGGAGACTTGATCTTCGGCGGATTCGAGCCCATGTCACGTGCGCCGCACAATCACGACGAGCATGATTTAGCTCTGCCGTCGGACAGTGTTCGGGAGATCACACCTACAACTACTCCGGCCCTCAATCCTGAACAAATTACGCCATCTGTGGACGGGTGGATGGACCCCGCCACGGAGGCCACACACTCAGTGGCGATAGCGCCGAATACCGACTTCACCTCCTACGAGACCCGTGCTGCCGAACCATTGGATTCGTCCCCGGCCATGGGCTCCGAGCCGCCCGCGTCCGCGCCTATCGAATCTGATTGGGCGCCGATCATGGAGTTTACCTCCGCGGATATCTTTCAGTACTCGCCTTTTGGCGATGTGCTAAATTCATTAAGGTCTCTCTCCTTGTCAGGAGAACCTCGACCGAACCATATCCGGCTAGAATGGGATGCGGACGACGAAGAAATTCGCTCCCCACCCACCACCCACTTAGTAGCCACTGTCGATGATTTAACCGACATGCTCGATTTCTACTCCGAAGACATCGACGGCATGGACGACGATGCAGGAGAGGAACAGGAACCATCGCCCACAGGGCGCTGGACAGCCACTTCATCACATGACATATACATGGTGGATACACCCAAAGAAAACAATGACGAGGAACGGAAGGATGAAGCGAAGGATAGCTCCCTCGAGAAGCAACCAAAGCGTCGGCGTAGGCGCCGCTCCAAATCCCGCCTCGGCAAAAACAACGATAACAGCGGAAGAGAAAATAACACCCCAGTCGACTCCAGAGGAAACGACGACCACATTGACCCAGCGATAGAGCAGGATGAACCAGCAAACGGCGAACATAGTACGGATCCGCTGTCCGAACACGGCGACGCCGAGGATAAAGCTCATCAACCTCCCTCCGGAGAGGAAAACAGTCCGGACGAGGATGCACACATTATCCCGGAAAGGCACTTGGAACAAGAGAACCTCCGCAGAAGGCTTATTGCCACCGCAAGGAGTCTGAAGAAGCAGAAGCAAAGGCTCAAGGCCGCGCAGAATACGCTCAACAGTAGATGGAACAAAGTGCTCGACAATGAAAAAAAGTATGGTGGTAGTTACCACACAAAGAGCTATCCAAAGCGCAAGCTGTTGCCTGAATTTGATGATGAGGCCTTAGAGCCCACACAGCCGAAAAACAAAACGGCCGACCGGTCGGATCAACCACCTCGTGGCCGCGACAGAGCGGCTAACAAGGCCGCACATAAGTCAGCACATGATTCATGTGAGGACTTGCATCAGAAGACCGGCGTGACCAGATCCATCTAAGGATCAAGGAAACGCGCTCCAGCGCACAACCAAAACCGAACACTACAACTGTCAGAACACCATGACACTTCCAAATACAGGGGTGCCGCACACCCCCTATGTTTCACCGATGAGGTGCTGGACCACGAATTTCCAGAAGGATTCAAACCAGTGAAAATAGAGGCGTACGATGGAACCACAGACCCTGGGGTCTGGATTGAGGACTTTATCCTCCATATCCATATGGCTCGCGGAGACGATCTCCATGCCATCAAGTACTTGCCCCTCAAGCTGAAAGGACCAGCTCGGCACTGGCTAAAGAGCCTCCCCGAAAACTCAATTGGAAGTTGGGAGGAGCTTGAGGATGCTTTTAGGGCTAATTTTCAAGGGACCTATGTCCGACCTCCCGATGCAGACGATTTAAGTCATATAATTCAACAGCCCGGAGAGTCACCCGAAAGCTTTGGAACAGATTTCTCACTAAGAAGAACCAAATCGTCGACTGCCCGGACGCCGAAGCCTTAGCAGCTTTCAAACACAGCGTCCGAGACGAATGGCTCGCCAGACACCTCGGCCAAGAAAAACCGAGAACAATGGCAGCCCTGACAAGCCTCATGACCCGCTTTTGCGCGGGCGAAGATAGCTGGCTAGCCCGTAGTAGCACCAGCGACCCAGGCACATCCGAAGTCAGGGATGGCAATGGAAAACCACGACGCAGTAAAAGCAAGCGTCGAAATAAACAAGACAACCTAGATAACACGGCGGTAAACGCCGGATTCAGGGGCTCTCGACCGGGTCAGCGGAAAAAGCCTTTCAAAGGCAGCAGAGATGGACCGTCCAGCCTAAACAAGATTCTAGACAAATTATGTCAGATTCATGGCACCCCCGATAAACCTGCAAATCACACCCACAGAGAATGCTGGGTCTTCAAGCAGGCCGGTAAGCTAAACGCCGAACACAAGGGGAGGGAGACACCAAGTGAAGACGAGGACGAGCCTCGCCAGCAAAGCACTGGGGGACAGAAAAAATTCCCACCAGAGGTCAAAACAGTGAACATGATCCACGTGACGAAGAGGAGAAGCAAACATGCACTCCGAGACACACGCGCCGTAGAGCCCGTCACCCCTAAGTTCAACCCCTGGTCGGCCTGCCCGATCACTTTTGATCGCAGGGATCACCTGACAAGTATCTGGCACGGAGGATTGGCTACCTTGATGTTAGACCTAATAATAAACGGATACCATCTCACACGAGTCCTTATGGACGGCGGCAGTAGTCTTAATCTGATATATCAGGACACAGTCCGCAAAATGGGGATAGACCCGACAAAAATCAGCCACAGTAATACTACCTTTAAGGGAGTAATACTAGGCCCAGAGTCCCGTTGCACGGGCTCTCTAGTACTAGAGGTTGTAGTCGGTTCTCCCGACAACTTTCGAAGCGAAAATTTAACCTTTGACATCGCTCCATTCCGAAGTGGCTATCAAGCACTACTCGGAAGAGCAGCTTTTGCTCGTTTTAATGCAGTACCGCCTTACGCTTCTCTTAAGCTTAAGATGCCCGGTCCACGTGGCATCATCACAATTAGCGGAAATATCGAGCGTTCCTTATGCACGGAAGAACGTGTGGTGGCTTTAGCAGCCGAACACTAAACGGCCTCTCCAACCAGAACAAATGATCGGTCGTCAAGAGCGCGGACACGGTTAGACGAGTCCGGCACATCACTAGCTGTAACAGCTTAGATATACCTAAGATTGGTTCGATGGATTTACCCTCATAGGCGGTACCAGGGGCTTCCCGCATGTAAAAGGACTACAGTTCGGCTCGACCTTATCTTGATTTCTAATGGTTTATTGAGAATAACCAATCTTTTCGCACGACAACTTTCACCTAAGTTCTTCTCTTTTACAGATGGTAATCGTGCTACACCCTTCCAGGATACGGCACAACGGAGACACAGGCGCAGACGTGCAGCAAGGCCCCGCTCAAAGGTTTCTTTTTAGATTAAGACCCTGCGTAAACCTTTTTTACTGTCTCTTGTTGATTCACATCCTCCGGATACTCAGCATAACCGAGAGCGATGCTGACGTTATTGGCATTTCGCCACGTCAGAACGATGCACGTACCTGGACACTCAGGGATCATCATCAAGGGCATTATTCATCCCGGTATATGTTGTAAAGACCGAATACCTTAGGGAGTGTTCGGCGTCGCGAGTTTGGCCTTATATGCATCAGCTCCGAATCATGTCTTTGGTCAAATGTTGGGTTTGCCCGGCTCCCATGTTTTACTACCTTACGTTCCGCTCTATCGGCTAAGGTGGCGCCAGGAGAATTACTGCGATTGTGCCCTAGTTCATCCGGACGAACACCTCAGTAGAGAAAGCCGAAAACTGACTGGCAAGATAAAGCGCGAGACTGGTCAACCACTCGATGACTTAGCGGAATCTTCGGGATTCCTCCGCATTAACGAAGGGCCGTTTCCCGGTCATGTATGTACACGCCCCGTATTCGGATGAGCGCGGAGGTACCAGGGGCTATATAGTAGTCCCACCGTCAAACTCCTATGGCTAAGTGAAAGTGTTAAAGCAATATAGTCCGATTGCCTCGTTCGCTGCGCTATCACCTCCTTAATTGACCAAGACGTTGGATCAAGTGTGAATACGCGTCTTTTGCGAACACCCCCGCATTATATGCGTGGGGGCTGAAGTCGACGACTGCAAACTTTCAGGTTATATACATATATACATAAACGGCCGCACAGGAGGCATCATAATACTTTCAGGCAAAAGTATAAACACAGCCTTTATAATTTAATAAGAATTGTTCTTATAATTGAGATACATGTCACTAGAACATGATATGCTTCGAGCACTGAGCCTCTATTACACGAGCGCCTTCTAAGACTTCCTCAAAATAGTGCTCGGCCGATACCCGGCCTACCGCCGAACTCTGGGATGCAATAGTGGTGGCTTCCATCTCTGCCCAGTATGTCTTGACACGGGCAAGAGCCATCCGCGCACCCTCTATGCACGCCGACCTCTTCACAGCGTCGATATGCGGCACAGCACCAAGGAATTGTTGCACTAGGCCAAAATAACTATTCGGCCTCGGTCCCTCCGGCCAAAGGTGATCCACGATGGACCTCATAGCAAGTCCAGACAACCTATGGAGCTCGGCCCACTCGGCCATTTGTTCATTTAACAGCAGCGGACGCGTTGGAGTGCGGAACTGTGACCAGAACAAACTTTCCACTACATGATCCTTCTGATCTTTGAAAAACTTGGTCGCATCAGCGGCAATCGCTGCTAAATCCAAGTACGTGTCCGCAGAACTCCATAATTTATCCAAAGGGGCATACTTCGGGTCTCCAAACCTCGTCCGCAACAAAAAGGGCTTCCCAGCCGCAATATCTCCGGCTTGACGGAGTTCCTCCTTCACCGCTCTGATTTGCGAGCGGGTTTCCTTGGCCGCTTCCATGGCCTCCTTCAGTTCCGCTGCCTTCGCTTGGCTTTCCTTTTCAAGAAGCTCATACCGGTCGGCGGCATCTTTCAGCTCAATAGCCATCTTGGCTATTTTCTCTTTGCTCTGGCAATGGGCAGCCTGTTCGGCTCTTAGCTCTTCGACCGCCTTTAGGGCGGCCGCATCACTCTTCCTGGCTTGTTCCTTGGCTCGGGCAAGTTCTGCCCGAAGGGTCTCCACGGCGACAGCTCCATCTGCAGTCACAGCATATTACAGATACTAGCATCATGCTCCTCTTAATATGTATTGATCCGAGGAGAATACATACCCTGTGCCTCGTCAAGCCGCTTGTTTACAAGCACGATGTCGGCATCTGCCGCGTCAAGTTGCCGCTTTAGTTCGGCAAACTCACCAGCCTGGCCAGCCACCGGACCCGCAGCCACTTGCACATGAAAGCAGCACGGTTATTACCTGGGACTATGATCCTCTATTTGCTGTCTTTTTCGACAGCAACCAGAGTCTCAGGGGCTACTATCTGCATAGGCCACACCTAGCGTGTGCGGTATCGTCCAAAAAATTATATATTACTTCACGTACCTCAAAGCCATTCAGCAGACTCATAAAAGCTTCATGCAACCCGCTTTCGGCGGATGAAATCCTCTCAACCACCGTGCCCATTAGCGCACGATGCGTTTCCGAGACAGCCGCTTGCTCCAGAAGATTCATTAGTGCGTCCGATCGCACACCGGACGGTTCCAGACTCTTTCTGTGGCTCTCCTTAGGAGCCGAATACCCTGGACTTCGGTTGGCCGAAGGTTTACCTTCTGGCCTTGGCGGATCAGGAGAGATCCTCCGTGACGACACCTCATGGTCGCCCGCTTCACGAGGCGGGGAGGCACGGGGAGGTGTTTCGCTCTCCATCATCTCTGGAAGAAGATCCCCCGAAGACGAACTCTGTCGAGAAGGGCTAGGATCCGAACTACGAGACACACGCCTCGGTTATCGTTCTCGGAAACTTAGCAGGATATATTTACATAAAGTACTTTCGTTTACTTACAGCTTGGTAGAGGGCTGGTCCCCTTGCGGGTACTGTGCGGTAAGGATGCCCTCCGGGGTAGGACCCTCCGACAAAGGATTCTTCCCTCGCTTGGAGACCATTACTTCCAAGTCTTCAGAGGCAATCCTCTTCCTTCCCTGGGGAGAGGGAATTTTAGATTCTTCCCCCCGGTTATCCTCCTTCGCGGAGGCACTAATTCCCCGGTTTGGATGAATAGTGAGTGAGGCTCGCTCTCGGCTTCTTTGTTCCTCCCTTTACCTTCCCCTGATGGCGCTTGATAAGGTGCAAGCTCAAGCATCCTGGCTAGTACAGGATCTGGTGAGCCCTCGGGAAGGGGGGCCGGACACCTGATCATCTTCGCCTTTTTTATCCAGTCCTTGTCAAAAGGCGACTTTTCAGAATGATGTTGTGATAAATTAAAAGACAACGTGTTCGGCCACGGAATTACTTACTTGAGTGTCTGGACGATTGCAGTTCAGACCCGCGTCCTCGGAGGTGTCCGGACACTCTATTTGTGATCCGAAGAACGATCTGTACATCTCTTCGAGCGTCACGCCGAAGAAGTGTTGAATAGTTCACGGTCCTTCCGGGTTGAACTCCCACATACGGAGAGGTCGACGTTTGCAAGGCAGCGCTCGACGAACTAGCATAACTTGCATTACCTTAACAAGGCTGACATCTCTCTCGTGGAGATCTCGGATGCGACTCTGCAATGTCGGCACATCATTTACTGGCCCCCAGTCCAGCCCCTTGTTGACCCATGATGCCAGTTGTGGCGGGGGGCCCGAGCGGAAGGCAGGGCGGCTACCCACTTAGTACCCCGGGGAGCTGTGATATAAAACCACTCCCGTTGCCATAAACTAGACACCTCCGGGAAGGAACCCTTTGGCCATGGAACGTCGGCGCCTTTGCTTATTACGGCACCTCCGCACTCTGCGTGTCGCCCCTCAATCATCTTCGGCTTCACATTGAAGGTCTTGAGTCATAAGCCGAAGTGTGGGGTAATGCGGAGGAAGGCTTCACACACGACGATGAACGACGAGATGTGAAGGATGGAATCCGGAGCCAGATCATGGAAATCGAGCCCATAGTAGAACATGAGCCCTCTGACAAAGGGATCTAAACTGAAACCTAGCCCTCGGAGGAAGTGGGAGACGAATACGACACTCTCGCCAGGTTCGGGGGTGGGAATGACCTGCCCTCGAGTAGGCAGCCTGT
>NC_057802.1:29500900-29501346 GCF_018294505.1 Triticum aestivum
CCCCCCCGGTACTCCGATAAGTACCCGGAACATTCTGAAACCATTCCGGTGTCCGAATACTATCGTCCACTATATCAATCTTTACCTCTCGACCATTTCAAGACTCCTTGTCATGTCCGTGATCTCATCCGGGACTCTGAACAATCTTCGGTCACCAAAACACATAACTCATAATACAAATCGTCATCGAACGTTAAGCGTGCGGACCCTACGGGTTCGAGAACTATGTAGACATGACCAAGACACCTCTGCGGTCAATAACCAATAGTGGAACCTGGATGCTCATATTGGCTCCCACATATTCTACGAAGATCTTTATCAGTCGAACCGTTATGACAACATACGTTATTCCCTTTGTCATCAGTATGTTACTTGCCCGAGATTCGATCGTCGGTATCCTCATACCTAGTTCAATCTTGTTACCGGCAAGTCTCTTTACTCGTTCT
>NC_057802.1:29501534-29512582 GCF_018294505.1 Triticum aestivum
AGAGATACCTCTCCGATACTCGGAGTGACAAATCCTAATCTTGATCTATGCCAACCCAACAAAACACCTTCGGAGATACCTGTAGAGTATATTTATAATCACCCAGTTACGTTGTGACATTTGATAGCACACAAGGTATTCCTCCAGCATGTGAGAGTTGCATAATCTCATAGTCAAATGAATATGTATAAGTCATGAAGAAAGCAGTAGCAATAAAACTTAACGATCATTATGCTAAGTTAACGAATGGGTCTTGTCCATCACATCATTCTCCTAATGATGTGATCCCGTTCATCAAATGACAACACATGTCTATGGTTAGGAAACTTAACCATCTTTGATTAACGAGCTAGTCTAGTAGAGGCTTATTAGGGACACTGTGTTTTGTTTATGTATCCACACATGTATCAAGTTTCCGGTTAATATAATTCTAGCATGAATAATAGATATTTATCATGATATAAAGAAATATAAATAACAACTTTATTATTGCCTCTAGGGCATATTTCCTTCAATTTCTCTCAACATGCAACCATGTCATCTCAAATCATGTTGTAGTGCGCACATTACATGTCCATGTTTATGATAGGCAGTACATGTCCATGTTTACGACAGGGAGTACCGGTTTGCGCTGGGGAGTATGTGTCCATGTGGACAACACGGAGTACATGTTTGCGCCAGGGAGTACATGTTTGCACCGTGGGTGAAGTACATGTGTGTACTATGAAGGAAGCGCAGATTGCATTGCATGGTAACACAAGTTGTAGTACTTAAAAGTGCACTGTGTGGGAGAGTATGAGTATCTAAGTTACTGCGAGAAGCACTGGTTATCTTCAGGAGTACAAGGTCCGTCCAAAAGAAGTTGCTAAAACTTATTAATATGTGATCTAGTTTTGAAGATCTCAAGACGAGAGACACAATGATAAAAATGATTCATAATTTGGTCACTCAGTTCAAGAGCTATTTTTAAAATAGATTTCACAAAAAAAATGACAACTCTTCAATCCCTTTCAACTCGTGGGGAAAATCTACCAAAAGCCTATGTGATGCTAAATGGTGCATATATGTTTTATTTTTGCGAAAAAGATCAATCTATTATAAAGATTCACCGGAAGTACAAAACATCATGAACATAATAAAAATTATATCAAGGTCTATGAACCATTGAACGATTACCATTTTCAGAACGAGCCGCCGACGCGCGGCTTTCAGTGATGGAGCCAGCGCCCGGCCAGCCTGGGCACCTTCCCGGGCTCACCGCGTACGTGACAGTGTACGACGTCGTGCCACAACTGTGGGCAAATCGACCTCCGTATCGTAGTACTGTTGGGCTTCCTAATGGTAATTAATGGGCTGCGCGAGACTGATCGGTTGCTTGTTACTCGATAGGGTCAATGTCCAGCACTGACCCCTTCACCTCGTTGGTTGTTATCTCCTATCTGGGCTGTAGTGTCGCCACTGTCATCTGAAAAATTTAGGTCCACTCATCTCCGGTTGTCATCTTGACGCTGATAGGTGGGGAGCTCGGATTTTCAAGCCCTCTATGTTTTTCGTCAACGTCTAGTTATTATTAAAGTTTTGTGAGAATAAATTTTCTCTCGTTTTTTTGACGGTGCCATGAGATTAGAGAGTTTTCTGTCATCACAGATCCGATTATTCGGATCTGATGAGTTTATGTTGCTGTGTCAAAAAAATTTGTTGGTCTGATTCTTTGTGGAGGTGAAATCTTTCAATGACATCATGGTGAAGATATAGTGATTCGACGGCCTGCACTTCTAGGGGATCATCCCTGGTCCAAGTACGTTCATCGATCAAGGCTTCCCATCTTTTTGGATGGGCGACTCAAGGTGCTTTCAAAAATCATTATTGGTAATGTTCGTGCGGGTGAAAGAGTGGCAACATCGTTGCTTCAGTCTAATTGCAGCCTCTTTACCGAAGTCTTTGAAGTATTTCTTCGAGCAGAGATTGATACCGCGAAGAAGGTGTTTTTAAGAGATTTCATTGTAATTCTTAGTCATATGAGTTACTTTGTATTTTTTTGGATCTTAGGTCCAAATCAGTGTACCTGTATTTTTTATGAGTATGAATAAAGTTACAGGTGTTAAAAAAAACCAATTGCTAGTTAATAGGAGCGACGAAATAGACCGACGACGAACAGAGGCTAGGTGTGTGGATCGCGGCGGGCAAAGTGGATCCATCCGAAGAAGGAAGGAATCGCTTGCGTCCTCGACTACTTTTCGTCTCCTGTGTGATTTGGTAAAATGCTTACTGATCTGTCCATCCTGGAATTATAGACTTAGGGCATAAATTTGGGGGGGTGAGATCATGGGGAATTATCCATTATGAATGATCATGACTTAATGAGCCTAATTTTTGAAAAAAAAACGTTTCGGGGAGGAGCTCTGGCGACGCCCAGGGCGACTCGCTCGTGACGGGAATGGCGGCGGCGCCGGCCCTGGCGCTCGTCGGGTCAGGCCGCGAGAAGCGGCGGAGGTTGGTTGCCCAGATCGGCGACGAGTGGAGCATCTTTAGGAGGCAGGGAAGGGAGATCCTTCGGAGAGCGCGGGATCCAGAGGGTTGTCTACGGTGTCTTCGGCAGAGGATGCAAGGCTTCTTCAATTTAGATCGAGAGGATTCTCAATTGAAGGAAGGGAGAGCTACGGCGACGATTGAGGCGGTCGCACCGGATTTGTTGATGCCGGATTCTCCACCGGAGGCCGATCTGGTGAGTAATTGGGGAGAGAAGGGGGCAGTTTCCAGTGCGTTCAACAACCTGGTGAATGGGGGATTTGGAAATAGCGATGTTTCTTGTGCGAAATTAAATCCAGGAGTTACTAGTTTTGATTTGGAGACGAAATTTGAGGAGGGTGAGGCTTATTTCACGGGAGCGGTGCATGATTTTGGGTCGCAATCTTCAGTCGTTTCTTCCAGTCACTCTGTTGTTCGTTTGTTTCAGGGAAACATGACAGGCCAGGGTTCCCCTTCGGCTAAGGCTGGGAAGAACCAAGATGCTCAGGCTGCTGCGGCCGGGTCTTGCAGCTGTCTGGATGGGCTGATGGAGGAGGCGCCGACCTTGCAGGTTGCGGTGAATAGCGAGCCGACGGCAACCACTGCCTTGCCTCGCCTCCCTTGATGAAAGGCAAGGCCATTGTAGGGGGTCCGAGTGGCCTGATTCTGGCTACGCCGAAGACCTCCATTGGCTTCACTGCCATGACGACGACGCCTCGTACCCTCCGTAGGAATAGCAGGGCCAAGCTGATCAACGACAAGCCGATCGTCATCGACATGGAGGCGGCTTTGCGGGCGGTGGCGGACAAGCTGGTGGTGGGTCGGGTACTTTCACCATACCTGGCTGACCCCCAGGCCGTCGTCAACGAGCTGAAAGGGCCTTGGCAGCTGCGCGGCGAGGCGGCGGCCCAGCGGGTCAAAAGCGAAGATGGGTGGTTCGTCATCACCTTCTCTGAGGAGGGAGACCGGCGTCATGTGCTGCAAGCTGGACCATGGCACTACAGAAATGATGTCGTCCTGCTCCCGGCGTTTGATGGAAGCGGTGACCCCGTGGATATTCCCCTGGATTCTTTCAGAATTTGGGTGCAAATACATGGGTTGCCAGTTCCGATCAAGACCGCGGAAATGGGAAGGACTCTAGGAGACAAGCTTGGCACCGTCATTGCGGTGTAACACAAGAACAAGAAGATCGTCGATGAGTACATTCGCGTCCGCGTCGAGCATCAGGTGGACGAGCCAGTGAGGAAGTTCATCGACACAACCAACGCAGAGGCACTAAAAAGATTTACTTTCTAGTTAAATATGAAAAGCTGCCTAATTTATGTTTGTGCTGCGGCATCGTGGGGCACACTACGGCTAAGCTCTGTGGACTCCCTAGTGAGCTATGGAAGAAGAACTTCTCCATCGACCTCAAGGCTCCAGCACATCCGAGGGATTTGCACGCTTCGGGGGCTTCGACCGGGCCTCTCCTTGTTTATGGAGGGCTGTCGGTGGCCCCTGGAGATGCGGAGGCGGCGGGCAGGTCCAAGCTCCCGGAGAAGATGATCAAGGCGGTGACCACAGGTGTCCAGAAGCTCTCGGTCGCCGTGGCGCCTTTGTTCCCCACTTCTGTTGGTGTGCAGACTTGTGGGAAGGAGACGCTGGCGGCCGGGGGCCTCTCCCTCAATGATGCTGAGATGAACAATGCGTGTGGCATGGAAGACGGGCCGGATCAGGCTGCTATATGGGTTAAGGGGCACTTGCTCCATCATCTCGAGTGCTCCCGAGACACCTGCTGCTGCTGCTGCTGAGTTGCGGCACAGGGAAGATACTGATGGTGCTCCTATAGTCAGCCATGGAGATCTGGCGGAAGTGCAGGGCACTAATGGCATGGGTGCTAGCTCCATCAACATGAGCGCCCATACTAAAGGGGAGGCTGCTGAATCTATTCGGGGCTGATGGAAAAGGTTGTACAGAGATGAGCAACTGGAGCGCGCTGCCGTTCAAGGTGTGTGTGCCAAGCATGTGAAGTTTGAGGTCCCTTCGCCCCCAAACAGTGGCAGCGAAATGTCCAGTCACAAGGGTGCCTTTGTAGCCATCCTGGAGAGCACGACTGGTAGCAAAAGGAGTCTTCCTGATGATCAAAATTTAGTGTTTAGTATGGATAGCACTAGTTCTGTGAGCTTAGAGTATAAGAGTGCAAATGATAGAAGTGTTTCTTGTAAAAGAGTCTGTACTAAGAGGGTTGAGGCTATAGTTGGTGAAGATCGGTCTATTGTTCATGTAACTGGGGAGAGGGAGGGAAGAGAGGAGGAGGCTTGGGATAGGAGGAGGGAATCAGTGGGTGAGGAAAAATAGGATGGGGATGCAACATAGGAAGCTACCGGCCTTGGGGCAGCCGGTGACCTGACGGGCGCAGATGACGCCCGTTAGGAGCCATAAAAATGTTGAGTTGGAACTGTCGAGGCTGGGTCAGCCTCGTACAGTTCAAGAGTTGGTGTGCCTCACTAAGACGCACAGACCCAATGTCATCTTTTTATCTGAAACAAGGAAAAATAAAGAGTATGTTGAGAGTTTGCGCTACAGGTTGGGTATGAATAATGTGTTTACTATTTCTGGCCAAGGTAAAGGTGGAGGACTAGCTGTGTTTTGGGATGAGGCCTACTCTTGTGAGTTGAACAGATATGGGGATCATTTTATTGATATGTACCTCGGCAAGGGAGATGGAACAAAGTGGATGTGCACTTTCATTTATGGTGAGCCTAAGGCAAGCCAAAGGTACATTATGTGGGATCTCTTGAGACGGTTAAAACCTATTGGTGTAGGAGCTTGGTTTATGGCTGGATCTGGGGTGTTTGAGCGCCGCAGGCCCCCTTCCCCGGTGGATGTCGTGGTGGTCTGGTCCGTCGTTTTGGCGTGGTGTTGGGGCTGCTCCCTGTGTTGGTGGAGATGCTCGTGGTGGGTGGATGCCGGGGTGGCGGCCCCGGGCTGTGCGGGTGGCGTCGGCTCTATGGCGTGCGGCGGCCGCGAGGGCTATACCGCAACCTCGGTCGTGCGGGCGACGAGGTTGTGGCGGGCGTGCTCTGTCTGGTGAAGATCGAGGCCCTCCGCTCGTGGATGCACCCACCGGCCTGATCCGGCCATGGTGGCTTTGTCGCGTCGGCCCGTGCTCTTGGGTTCGGGTGGTTGGGAGTGGAGTGTGGGACCGGGGGAAACCCTTGGCCTTTGGTGGCCACGGCGAGGCCATCTCCATTTTCTTGGAGTCGGTCCCCTTCTTGGAAGCCTCGTTGAGATCCCCTTCTGCTTCCTTCTTCCTCGCTCCGCATGGGGCAAAAGTCCTAGTTCCCCTTGTGGGCGGCGGTGACGTGTCGATGTTGTTCCCTTCCTGGAGGCGTCGTCTGGGGTTCGTGGAGGTGTGGATGGTGCTTTTCTGCTCGGTGAGGGCAATGTGGCGGCGAGCTGTTCAATGTTCTTCGTCTTCTCCGCGCGGTCTTCATCTTTTGTAGGCGCTCTTCAGCTTGCGTCTGGTTGGGTGGCTGCCCAGGTGGTGGTGAGGTCGTGGGTTCCCAGCAGAGGTGGTGCTCTACTCCCTCATGCCCGAGCTGCCAGGCGGCATTGTCAAATCGGCTCTATGGTGAGCACTCTACCTTCCGACGGTTCGGCGCCTTCGAGCTAGGGCGAGAGGATAGTCACTAGTAGAAAAGAGGGCTTTGGTTCAGCCGGGTCAGCCCATTAGTCCCGGTTCAGTCCAGAACCGGGACCCATGGGGGCACTGGTCCCGGTTCGTGAGGCCAGGGGCCTGCCGGGCCTCGTGGGGGCATTGGTCCCGATTTGTCTGGCCCCTTTGGTCCCGGTTGGTGGGACGAACTGGGACCAATTGGCCTCGCTCCTGGCCCACCACCATTGGTCCCGGTTAGTGGCTTGAACCGGGACCGCAGGCTGCCCTTTAGTCCCGGTTCATGCCACGAACCGGGACCAATGAGGTGCCTATATATACCCCTCGCCCGCGAGCAGAGTACTCCAGTGCTCTGTTTTTCTCTGGCCGGCGAGGGGAGGGCTTTGTGGTGCTCTAGCTCACCTCCTATGCACATGAGGTGTTCGATGAAATGCCCGAGCCACACTAGTTAAGCTTTCTCCTCTCGAAGCTCGACCTCAAAGCTCCATTTTCCTTAAGATTTGTCTAGGTTTAGCGGCCCATCACGCCCCATTCCCGTCTTCACCGCCGTCGATCACCCGCGCCGATCTCGTCGCCGGCACCACTGTGGTGAGCCTCTTGTTCTTATCTTCTTTCTGAAAGAAAAAAATCTTACTTTAGATGTATGGTTTAATTAATTAGATGCTCTGGAGAGCTATATGTTATTAGATGAGAACTATGTGTGTAGTTTGGTTTTAATGTGATGATGAACTTCTATTAATTGGGTCACTTAATTATCTATTCATGATGTTCTGTAATGGTTTTTGACACACTTAATTATATATAATGCAAGCAGATGAACCGGCAATGGATGTACGGTGACAGACACACCTCCAAGTACATTAAGGGCGTGCATGATTTTCTCGAAGTGGCTGAGGCAAACAAGCAGAATGGTTTTATGTGTTGTCCATGCCCTAAATGTGGGAATACGAAGTCTTATTCTGACCGGAAAATCCTTCACACCCACCTGCTTTACAAGGGTTTCATGCCACACTATAATGTTTGGACGAGGCACAGAGAAATAGGGGTTATGATGGAAGACGGCGAAGAAGAAGAGGACGATGACAACTATGTGCCCCCTGAATACGGTGATGCTGCAACGGGGGAAGCTGCTGAAGATCAAGAGGAACCAGACGATGTGCCCGATGATGATGATCTCCGCCGGGTCATTGTCGATGCAAGGACGCAATGCGAAAGTCAAAAGGAGAAGCTGAAGTTCGATCGCATGTTAGAGGATCACAAAAAAGGGTTGTACCCCAATTGCGAAGATGGCAACACAAAGCTCGGTACCGTACTGGAATTGCTGCAGTGGAAGGCAGAGAATGCTGTGCCTGACAAAGGATTTGAGAAGCTACTGAAAATATTGAAGAAGAAGCTTCCAAATGATAACGAATTGCCCGACAGTACATACGCAGCAAAGAAGGTCGTATGCCCTCTAGGATTGGAGGTGCAGAAGATACATGCATGCCCTAATGACTGCATCCTCTACCGCGGTGCGTACAAGGATCTGAACGCATGCCCGGTATGCGGTGCATTGCGGTATAAGATCAGACGAGATGACCCTGATGATGTTGACGGCGAGCCCCCCAGGAAGAGGGTTCCTGCGAAGGTGATGTGGTATGCTCCTATAATACCACGGTTGAAACGTCTGTTCAGAAACGAAGAGCATGCCAAGTTGATGCGATGGCACAGTGAGGACCGTAAGAAAGACGAGAAGTTGAGAGCACCCTCTGACGGGTCGCAGTGGAGAAAAATCGAGAGAAAGTACTGGGCTGAGTTTGCAGGTGACCCAAGGAACGTATGGTTTGGTTTAAGCGCGGATGGCATTAATCCTTTCGGGGAGCAGAGCAGCAATCACAGCACCTGGCCCGTGACTCTATGTATGTATAACCTTCCTCCTTGGATGTGCATGAAGCGGAAGTTCATTATGATGCCAGTTCTCATCCAAGGCCCTAAGCAACCCGGCAACGACATTGATGTGTACCTAAGGCCATTAGTTGAAGAACTTTTATAGCTGTGGAATGGAAACGGTGTACGTACGTGGGATGAGCACAAACAGGAGGAATTTAACCTGCACGCGTTGCTGTTTGTAACCATCAATGATTGGCCCGCTCTCAGTAACCTTTCAGGACAGACAAACAAGGGATACCACGCATGCACGCACTGTTTAGATGACACTGAAAGTATATACCTGGACAAATGCAGGAAGAATGTGTACCTGGGCCATCGTCGATTTCTTCCGACCAACCATCAATGTCGAAAGAAAGGCAAGCATTTCAAAGGCGAGGCAGATCACCGGAAGAAGCCCGCCATGCGTACCGGTGATCACGTACTTGCTATGGTCAATGATTTACACGTAATCTTTGGAAAGGGTCCCGGTGGACTAGCTGTTCCGAATAACGCTGAGGGACACGCACCCATGTGGAAGAAGAAATGTATATTTTGGGACCTACCCTACTGGAAAGACCTACAGGTCCGCTCTTCAACCGACGTGATGCACGTGACGAAGAAACTTTGCGTGAACCTGCTAGGCTTCTTGAGCGTGTATGGGAAGACAGAAGATACACCTAAGGCACGGGAGGACCTGCAACGTTTGCACGAAAAAGACGGCATGCCTCCGAAGCAGTATGAAGGTCCTGCCAGCTACGCTCTTACGAAAGAAGAGAAAGAAATCTTCTTTGAATGTCTGCTCAGTATGAAGGTCCCGAATGGCTTCTCGTCGAATATAAAGGGAATAATAAATATGCCAGAGAAAAAGTTCCAGAACCTAAAGTCTCATGACTGCCACGTGATTATGACGCAACTGCTTCCGGTTGCATTGAGGGGGCTTCTACCGGAAAACGTCCGATTAACCATTGTGAAGCTACGTGCATTCCTCAATGCAATCTCTCAGAAGGTGATCGATCCAGAAATCATACCAAGGCTAAGGAGTGATGTGGCGCAATGTCTTGTCAGTTTCGAGCTGGTGTTCCCACCATCCTTCTTCAATATCATGACGCACGTCCTAGTACATCTAGTCGACGAGATTGTCATTCTGGGGGCCGTATTTCTACACAATATGTTCCCCTTTGAGAGGTTCATGGGAGTCCTAAAGAAATATGTCCGTAACCGCGCTAGGCCAGAAGGAAGCATCTCCATGGGCCATCAAACAGAGGATGTCATTGGGTTTTGTGTTGACTTCATTCCTGGCCTTAGGAAGATAGGCCTCCCTAAATCACGGTATGAGGGGAGACTGACTGGAAAAGGCACGCTAGGAGCGGACTCAATAATATGCAGGGACGGGCATTCTTGGTCTCAAGCACACTACACAGTTCTACAGAACTCTACCTTGTTGACCCCGTATGTCGATGAACACAAGAACAGTCTGCGCTCCAAACACCCGGAGCAGTGAGACGACTGGATTACATGTGAACACATCAGGACTTTCAGCAGTTGGATGGAAACACGTCTCAGAGGTGACAACACTATTTGTGATGAGTTGTACTCGTTGTCCAGGGGACCATCTTTGACTGTATTGACTTACAAAGGATACGAGATAAATGGGAATACATTTTACATGATCGCCCAAGATCAAAAGAGCACCAACCAAAACAGCGGTGTCCGCTTTGATGCAGCAACCGAGAGGGGAAAGGACACATATTATGGTTACATAGTGGACATATGGGAACTTGACTACGGACATGATTTTAAGGTCCCTTCGTTTAAGTGCAAGGCGAGTTTCATGAATTTCCTCCCTTCAAAGTCAAGGCTGACCCAAGTATCCTGATAAACGATGAAGATTATCCATGGTTACGGCGCAATAAGCAAATGACACAAGCGAAGAAAAAGTGAAGACTTTCTCCCGCAACTATTATGATGATACCATGCCAATTTTGTAACAGACGAGTATGATACCATTGTCCGTTTTGTACACAAAGTGCATCCAGTTTTTGCCGTAACCCTCTCAACTTTCTTGCACATGCTATGTGGATGAAATGATGATACCATGCCAACTTTCAACCTTTTCAGAGTTCATTTGAAATGCTTTTCAATTTCAGGGTCTTATAGCTCAAAATAATCAATAAATGCATAAAAAATAACAAATGAAGTCAGAAAGGGTTGAAAATTGATGATGTGGCTTTGAATGGTGCATTTTGAACACACAAAAAGTCAGGAGTTCAAATAAGTTTTAAAAAATGAAATCCCTTTGTAACAGACGAGTTTCCGTATGAAATCCTGATACTTCGAAAGAGATTGTCCATTTTGTACACGAAGTGCATCCAGTTTTTGCCGTAACCCTCTCAACTTTCTTGCACACATGCTATGTGGATGAAATGATGATACCATGCCAACTTTCAACCTTTTCAGAGTTCATTTGAAATGCTTTTCAATTTTAGGGTCTTATAGCTCAAAATAATCAGTAAATGCATGAAAAATAACAAATAAAATAAATAAATAATTAGAAACAAAATAATATAAACTTTAATAAAATATATAAGTAGAAACAAAATAAAATAAACTTTAATAACATAAATAAAATTTATGAAACTAAAATTATCAAAGTATTTTCTGTTCAAAACATTATAAGCAACCTCTAGTATTATTGACACTAAAATTATATAAAATTTATGCAACTAAAATTAGCGAAGTATTTTCTGTTCAAAATCATTGAAAGCAAAAAAGAATTTTCATAAAGAACCTTTTTTTGTTAGAAACTTTAATAGCAAAAAGAATTATAATAAAGTAAAATAAATAAGTAGTAGAAACAAAATAAAATAAAATAAATAAGTTTTTTGTTGTAAGTAGAAACAAAAAAAATAAAGCAAAAAAGAAAACAAAAAACAGGCAAAAAATAAAAATATGCCACCTACTGGGCCACCACGGCCTG
>NC_057802.1:29514629-29519270 GCF_018294505.1 Triticum aestivum
TATTTTCTCTTCTTCTCCTCTATTCCTTTCTTCTTCTCCTCTTTTTTTTCTTCTTTTTTTTCTTCAATCTTCTCCTCTATTAATATCTTCTTCTCCTCTTTTTATTTCTTCTTCGTCTTCTTATTTTTTTATCGGATATGTCGTTGTCGATATACCCCATGTCCCGATAACTTCAACACGAGGGGGGGGGGGTTCGACCTACCCCCTCCCCGATAACATTATTTTCCCATGTATGTATGTCGTCGTTGTCGATATAACCCCCTCCCGGATAACTTTGACCGTGATAACTTATACCACGGGAGCACCCCCCGGCCCTCTCGCTCGACCAAAACTCTCGAGGACACCCAAACCCTAGAAAAAAAACGATGTCGGTCTCCTACCCCCTCCCGTCGCGCCCCTACCCTTGAAGCGTTGCCGAGGCCACCCCAAACCCGGAATAAGTTAGGTCTACGTTTGCACTAATATATCCACCTGCTGTCATGTTTGTGTAATAATTGCCATGTTGTAATATTTGCAAGAAACAATGGAGCACGGACGAGACGAGGAAGCAGAAGAGGTGTTGGGGGACATAATCTTCGCCGGAGGTGATGTCTTGTCGTATCCTTATGACAATGATGGTCTTGAAGAACAGGTGAAGAAGCAGGCTACGGTGATCGAAGAGTGGAGGAGGAAAGACATGATTATGATGGCTCCGGTGACCCAATGCTGGTGCAAGAAGGAGCCCATGGTGACGGCTCCGGTGACCGAACAGAGTCCGGCCAGGTAAATATATTAGTTAAGCCTGTGATGACTAGCTAATTGATGCATTCATTGTTTTGGTATGTACACATATTAATTAACTCTCGTCTTTCTTCTTTTTTCTAGCCCTCCGGATCGAGCACAACTTCGGTAAAGAGACGAGGCCCGAAGAGAAAGTTGCGCTCGGATGAAAGGTTTGAGATCACAGCAATCGCGCGCGAAGGCCAACCGATTGAACCCATCCGGACAAAGGAAGCATTTGCTGCTCAGTGCGGGGTTCTTGTTAGGGACAAGATCCCGATTAGCATCCACCAATGGTATAAGCCTAAGAAGGAAGACCCCGAGGTGTCTTATGTCAATGATATGCAGAAAGATGATCTTTGGACTGAGCTGAAGGCAAATTTCACCCTACCGCCAGAGGAGGATCCGGAGAAGCCAGTTAAAGAGCAATTAATCAAGTCTCATGCTCTTAAGAAGATGGCAGACCTATTCAGGAGGTGGAAGAATGAGCTGAAAACGTTTGTCGACAAAGAAGAGACACCAGAATTCATTGGCAAATATGAGAAGATCAGAGATCACTGGCCCGCATTTGTGGCCCACAAGACATCGGAAAAGAAGAAGTTGTCAGCGACAAACAAGAAAAATGTTGCGAAGAAGAAGCTTCACCATCGCACGGGGTCAGGTGGCTACCTCAAAGCCCGGCCTAAGTGGGCCAAGGCTGAGAATGATCTGCTTGATAAAGGGATCGAACCAGAGACAATGAACTGGCCAGACCGTTGCCAGACTTGGTTCTTCGAGGCTGGCGGAACCTTGGACCCTGTATGATGGAAGTGCGCTTGGACGGACGAGCTTTTGAGAATACCAGTCAAGAGGCTTCAGCACTATATCGATGCAGCGCAGCAAGGGACGTTCGTTCCAGACAGAGAGAGAGAACGACGAGCTCACAGTAGCCCTCGGGAATCCTGAGCACCCTGGACGGACACGAGGCACGCCAGGCTCTGTTTCGTGGAAGGCTGGTTTTCCAGACGCAGGCGGTTACAAATGCCAGGAGAGGAGGACAAAAGTGGAGCGGACCCAAATTCAGAAGCTGCACGAAAGGGTTCAAGCACTAGAGGAACGAGACGTAGCTCGCAGCAAGCGACCAGCCGAAACTACCCCGCCATCTCAGCGGAGAAGCAGCGTGGCTTCCATCGAGCTGCTTCAGCTGGAGCATGTCTTGATGGCTCCTGCTAGCTACCCCGTGGATGCTATCACGGAGTCTCAACATTGCCACCTTATGACGCAATGGCAGAACTTCAAAGTCGAGGCGGCTGTCGGCTCTGTTCGACCTCCTGAACCCGGTGCAACTTTTCATTGTCGTCCGATTCCAGAAGGATATGCTAGGATGACGGTGGACAAAATAACGGAGGGATTTGAGGACCTCCAGCTTGACCACCCTACCGGTGAAGGGGAGACTCGGCTGGGTTCTGCTCTGAAGACTCCATGCCTATGGCGGAAGGAGCTCATCAACCTTCCGAACTGGACGCCTCCGCCTCCTCCTCCGGCGAGTAAGGGCACTCCGCCTCCTCCTCCGGCGAGTGATCAGGGCACTCTGCCTCCTTCTCCGCCTGCGCCGGCGCGCCCGAGCAGCCAGCCTCCTCCTTCTCCGCCTCGTCAGCAAGGGCGGAAGAGACCCGCCGCCGCTCCGGCTGCTCCGGCGCGTCGTAGTCCTCCTCCGCCTCGTAAGCAAGGAAAGAAGACAGCCGCAGCCGATCCGTCTGCTCTGCCGGCGTCTAGCAGTACAGCCAGAGGCGGGAGGCAATACAGATTCGGTCCTTCTCTGAAGACTCTAGAGAAGTTACCATACGAGAGGACCGAGGAGGAAACCACGAAGATCGTGCGAGCCGAAGTGACGAACTTCTTTGAAGGGGTGAAAGCAAAGAAACATCCACCTCCGGAGGAGAAGGTAGATCCGGTGAAAGCGAAGCGCACTCTGGCTGCCCTGACAAAACCACCAAAGTCACTGCCGAAAGGCAACTATGAGCGCATTATTGCAAAGACATTTGTCGAAGCGGAGCGGTCGGGAAGTACTGTCAGTGATCAAAGGTTAAAAGAACGACGAGCTGGGAAAAAATTGCCCAGCTCGGCGAACAAGCGAACCAATCGTGCCCCCCGCTCAAGGTGTCTAGCGACATCGTCGCTAATGATCCGAGGATGGTGCCCGGTCATAGCAATCTTGGAGATTACCTGCCCGACGATGTACATTATGATTTCTTGGAGGTGGACGAACACAAATACCATTACGGGAAGCCTCTCGTCAAAGATGAAAGATCTCTAACAACGATGATGCGAAGATTACATAATTGGTACATGAATACCTGCAGAGAGTCTGGGGGGAGGAATACTTTGACGCTGAGAGTTAAAGAGGAGCATGACCTCGTTGGAATTGAACTGTTGAATGTTCCATTTGAGGAGTTCTTCCAATTTTTCAATCAAAAGGCCCTCGATAAATCAACGATCACTTGCTACTGTCTGTAAGTAGTACTACTTCTGTCATTAAGTCTCTGTATATAGGTCAGCTCTTTCATTGCATGTATTTATAATTATCCTCACTATATTATGCAGATTGAAGATCGCCGAATTGAAGAAAAGACAAATCGGTGATAGTGGATTCATTAACACAAATCTCATAGATGCAACTGAGGTTAAATATCATGCCGAAAATACCAAGGCCAACTTGCTACGATCGTTGGTAATAAATGAAAACAAAGATATAATACTCTTTCCTTACAACTTCAAGTGAGTGTTACTGTCTTGTGCATATTTGGTTTCCCTTATTAGTCCAGGTTATAGTAATGTAATTGATGACTTATGCATGCGTGCACAGCTTCCACTATATTCTCCTAGAGATTAAGCTTGAGCAGGGACTAGTAACCGTCTTAGACTCGAGACGAAAAGATCCCCAGGACTATGCGGACATGACTCAAATGCTCGAGAAGTAAGTTAAATCGATCATTATCCACCATATCAGCAACTTTGTTCATTTCCTGATATCAAGTAATTGTTTTCTTTGTCTGGCAGGGTTTGGAGAAAATTCACCAAAAAAGCTCCGGGACTGCCGAAGAAGCTGCAATTTAGACACCCGAAAATAAGTACTATAGTAGCATGTTCCTCGCATCTCCTAGTGATTCAAGCGCTAGTTTCATCAATACAATTTAGCATGCTTGCTTCTCAATTTGTTTGACCTATATTTCTTGTAAAGTGGTTGTGGCAGGAACAAGGGAATGATTTCTGTGGATACTACGTTTGCGAATCCATCCGCTACACGACCTGTGAGCGGGGCTACTCTGACGAACAATATGAAGTGTGTAAGCAATAATATTCACAATTTTATTCTATTACCATCATTTGTGTTGAGTTTCATTTATTCATATATATATGTGTGTGTGTGTGTGTGTGTGTGTATTGACCCCTTCTTCAAATTAGATCTTTCGGATGCGGGATGAACTCCTACCACCAGATCGTATACGAGCAATTCAAGAGGAATTGGCGGCATTCTTCCTTGACCACGTGATCGCTGAAAACAGAGAATACTATGTGGACCCTGTCTTCATATATAATTAGGATATTATATTGTAAGAGATAATTATTGTATATATGTAGCCGGTAGTGTCGGATAGATATACGAGAACTTGTTGTTCGACCAATCTCTCGGAGAAGAAGAGGTGGTCGATATCACTTCTCTCTGTATGCATATATATGTTCATGACGATCTTTTGTTTCCTTCATTTGCTTACTAGCTAGCGTGTCTAGTCCTCTCTATACGTATATAGTACATAGCGTCAACCAAGCACGGAGATAAGAGAGGACACTTCTCTCTATTAATTAGCTAGCTAACACAATATATGAAACACCTAAATTAAC
>NC_057802.1:29521415-29522539 GCF_018294505.1 Triticum aestivum
TCAACATAGGAATCAGGAAGCATAAAAAGAACACCCGGCAGGACTGCATATTGAAAACACAAAATATGGTTATGAAACCACCAAACAATAACCAATAGCAAAATATCTCTTTAGATTAGCTACTGACATTAAACAAATGTAGATATTCAGATATGGATAGAGCTACCATAACACTAAAGCTGTACCCAATAGCAAATCCTCTTTCTCTTCAGATTAGGTACTGAACACTCGATAAACGAGTATATATCACACATAAAGCTGTTGCAGCACATATCACATAATAAACCATCTGGAATCAAGATATCAACAAATCATATCCCTGATGCACACCAAGGAAGGCAAAAGTATAGTAGCATAGCACTCCCTCTGTAAACTAATACAAGACGTTTTAAGTCACTAATAGTGACCTAAAAACGTCTTATATTTGTTTATAGAGGGAGTACCATACAAGGCAAGTGAGATATACAAATAACAATGTACATGAACCGATATATCCATCACCAAAGGAGCACAGATTGCAATAGTGCAGCACAATTCAATCTCTACTAATATAGGACAGACATGAGCATGTTACCACTTGCCCCTTTCTCAGTATTACATAATCCTTGGACCTTGGCATTCACACATTGTTGGACGTTGACTTCTACCGGGTCAGGTACGCTTGGATGATGATCGCAGACGGGGTCGAGTTCCTCGAGGGCCCTGGCGGCATGGGGGTCTACGTCTCATGGGACATCGAGCCGCTCCGCAGAGCCAGAGTGAGTGACATTTCCCTTTCCTACTGGTGTTCATGTTTCAGATTGGAATAGTAATAGTTAGTAACTAATAAGAAGTATCGGAAATTGTCGACATGAAGATCATAGTGTGCTCATGTGTTTACTGATCACTGACCGGTGAATTGAATTAGTTATGCTACAGATATTCTTGTGTCGAATGTACTTAATATTTGAACCAGGTCACTGCAGTGCCTGCAAATCTGGAATTCTGAAAAAAATAGTACTCAGATATCTAAGTGGCATGGGAGCTGAACATTCTAACGGCCAGTGTCACTTCTCCAAAATGCCAACTCTAGTCGTATGGTTCTAATTTTCACAGTATCTATAGAACCATAGGCATAGGTTTAA
>NC_057802.1:29523333-29528212 GCF_018294505.1 Triticum aestivum
TTGCTGCCCTCACCCTGCTGCTGGTGTGGCTACTACTCAGGGCGTCTGACCTTGGTGATCTTGGCTAGGCTCCTATTACCATCTCTTGTTTGCCTGTATCTCAAATAGGTCGTAAGCTGCTACAGCTCTCTGTATCTTTGTCGTTTCTTGTTTCTTTACTTGTTGTACGCTTACTTGTAATCCTGGCCGGTTGATGGCTTTGTTAATTCAAAGCCGGGTTAGGTTCGAACCTTTTCTCGGGCTCGGCCGACACCTTTTCTCTAAAAAAATTACTCTGGTACAAAAAGAAATCACATTTATTGAAATTTTCTTGATGGAGAACAGAAATGTGAACAAGGGTAGTATATAGTTCAGATATGAAAGGAGCAATTAGACTTGTACAAGTAATGATTCATGAGGCATGTGAACAGTCTGAGAATGGTATAGAGCCTTTGAATAGAAAGCCAAGCAAATCATGATGGAAGGATCATTCTTTTCAAAAGGATCATTTTATGACTGCAACCTTAACACTGATTAATAAAATTGATTCGCCGTGCTCCATTGGATCAAACTGCGCAATGAGTGCATAATTTGCACAGAACTGGTATTGCTTCATTACGTAGAATCAAATCGATAAGATTAACTGGAAGGGAATAGTCACTTGGAATCAGCTATCGCAAACCTGATTCACCAATTCTACTTTAAGGAAAATCGTAAAGTATGGCCTACCAACAGCTAGCATAAAATTCGACAACACAATGGGCTAAAGAGCAGATAAGCAATAAGCTTACCACCATAGTCCTTGTTCTCACATCAACATAGGAATCAGGAAGCATAAAAAGAACACCCGGCAGGACTGCATATTGAAAACACAAAATATGGTTATGAAACCACCAAACAATAACCAATAGCAAAATATCTCTTTAGATTAGCTACTGACATTAAACAAATGTAGATATTCAGATATGGATAGAGCTACCATAACACTAAAGCTGTACCCAATAGCAAATCCTCTTTCTCTTCAGATTAGGTACTGAACACTCGATAAACGAGTATATATCACACATAAAGCTGTTGCAGCACATATCACATAATAAACCATCTGGAATCAAGATATCAACAAATCATATCCCTGATGCACACCAAGGAAGGCAAAAGTATAGTAGCATAGCACTCCCTCTGTAAACTAATACAAGACGTTTTAAGTCACTAATAGTGACCTAAAAACGTCTTATATTTGTTTATAGAGGGAGTACCATACAAGGCAAGTGAGATATACAAATAACAATGTACATGAACCGATATATCCATCACCAAAGGAGCACAGATTGCAATAGTGCAGCACAATTCAATCTCTACTAATATAGGACAGACATGAGCATGTTACAACTTGCCCCTTTCTCAGTATTACATAATCCTTGGACCTTGGCATTCACACATTGTTGGACGTTGACTTCTACCGGGT
This sequence comes from Triticum aestivum, assembly GCF_018294505.1. NCBI lineage: Eukaryota > Viridiplantae > Streptophyta > Magnoliopsida > Poales > Poaceae > Triticum > Triticum aestivum. The sequence goes on from NC_057802.1 coordinate 29,524,778, forward strand.
CAGGTACGCTTGGATGATGATCGCAGACGGGGTCGAGTTCCTCGAGGGCCCTGGCGGCTTGGGGGTCTACGTCTCATGGGACATCGAGCCGCTCCGCAGAGCCAGAGTGAGTGACATTTCCCTTTCCTACTGGTGTTCATGTTTCAGATTGGAATAGTAATAGTTAGTAACTAATAAGAAGTATCGGAAATTGTCGACATGAAGATCATAGTGTGCTCATGTGTTTACTGATCACTGACCGGTGAATTGAATTAGTTATGCTACAGATATTCTTGTGTCGAATGTACTTAATATTTGAACCAGGTCACTGCAGTGCCTGCAAATCTGGAATTCTGAAAAAAATAGTACTCAGATATCTAAGTGGCATGGGAGCTGAACATTCTAACGGCCAGTGTCACTTCTCCAAAATGCCAACTCTAGTCGTATGGTTCTAATTTTCACAATATCTATAGAACCATAGGCATAGGTTTAAGTTTATCCTCGTTTGCTTGTACCAACCTAATCATTTATTCAGTGATTCGACCCAATGAGGCAGTATTAATCTAATTTCTAAAAATGCGTCACTGAGACATGATCAGATTTGACGATAACAAGTAAAAGGAAAATAAAACTATAGAGATATATATTTAGTTATTTACCTGAAGAACAAACCACCTTGGTGGAGTGTTCGTAGCACCTAAAAGCGGCCGGTCGGGAAGGAGGCGAGGAGTCCACCACCGTCGAGCTAGTGCTGGGTCGCAAGAGGGGGAGGGAGCACGTCCATGAGCTGATCCAGGAGCCTGAGAGGGGGGAGGAGGTGAGGAATCAAATCTAATCTGCCTCAAACTGCGCCGCCGGCGACCAAACGGTTAGGAGCCATCGGACAGGAGATGGATCAGCACATTTGCTGGGCGTGCTAGCCTACCTAGCTTGGCTCAGGATCTGGGCCGCCGCCGCCGACGAGGACGATTTTTCGTCCTGCGAGACACCGCTGCGTACGGGATTTGGGATTGAATCGGGAGGGCATCGAAACCAAATCGGACCCTTTTGCAAATTTTGTGCAGAGATCACTCCGTCCGGACCTGTGCCATCGATTTCTCATCTGATGGTCCAGCATCATTTTTTTCTATTTTTGCAACACATGCTCAGATTCTATCCTAGTCGTTCTGATCCCCTTCCTACATCTATAAATAAATCTATCTAACCTTGGAAATTAATCAACTATTGTCAGGTACAAACTGTCATCACACTCAATTCAACTCTACTAAACAATGAGCTCCGAGTCATGTTCTTCGTTGTACTTGATCGTTCCAACGTCATGTGGTCTATATATACGATTGACCCTAACTGTGTCTACTAATCCCAACAGCCCGGTATACACTGCAGCTTAACACAGTCAGAGAAATGGCGGCTTTCCTCCGGAACCTCTTCCTAGCGACGGCACAGCAGTACTACGCCGGCGTCGACGATGGTCAGCACAACATGGAGCGCCGCCTCCGCCTCTACGCCGCCGCGTACATGCTGCTGGCCGTCTCCTTCCCCCTCCGGGCCACGCCCCCTCCGAGCAGCAACGCTGGCGCCGACGCCGTCACCGGGTTCTTGCTCTGGGTTGCCGCCGTGGCTCTTCTGCTCCTGTCCTTCGTGCACCAGCGCTTTCAGGCGGCAGCCGTGGCCGCTGCTGACCTCGCGCAGGCGGCGCTCGAGCCACTGTTCGAGCTTCTAAACTGAGCGTGTACGTGCGCTGTGCATGCCATGCATGCATGCATGTGTGGGACTGTGTCTCTTCTTTAACTTTCTTTTTCGCTTTCTGGTCTGGCTTTGCTTTGTCGATCGTACGTACCTGTGTCACTGTGTGGCTGTGTTTAAGCTAGGTAGCAAGATAAGAGCCGAAAATTGAGCCTCTTATGAACATTCAAATCCTTCATATATGTATGTGACACGTAGTTCTTCTGGGCAGATCTCCTTTGGCACATGTTTTTTCCCCTCTTCTGTACTGTGGGCAAATCTGGTCTTTGGCAAATGCATTATGCGCAGATCTCATTAAGCACTAGTTCCTTTTTTGCCACGAACTTGATCTTGCCCGTGGAACATGTTTTTTGGACGACGAAGCACACCAACCCTTATGGACCGTAAATACATGGGAATCCTGCATATATGAGCACAGAATGGTACTTTTGGGCAGATCTTCCTTGGCACATGTTTTCCCCCTCTATTGCGCTCTGGGCAGATCTTCTTTGGCAAAACATATCTATCGTTCTTTGGGGCAAATCTCCTTTGGCAGTCACATGAGGGAATATATACTACTATATTAAACCGGCTAAGCCAGGCTCGCTCCTGTGCGTTTGCCATTCTAGACGACGGCTCTCCGTGTGCTCACATGGGTTTCTCTATATTTTTTATTTTTTTTATTTTTTAACTGGTCCTACTGATTTTCCCGCAAAAGAAAAAAACTGCTCCTACTGATTTACCGCACAAAGCCCAGCGAAATGATAAAAAGGGTTTCCCCCTTTATATTTTAACGCATCCATCACTTCATTACATCCGACCAGACCGATACAAACAGACACCACCACCGCACACAACACACACATTCCAGATAAGATACAAAGGTTTATTTACTGCTCTTATTGATTTACCGCACAAAGCCCAGCGAAATGATAAAAAGCCCCCCCCCCTCTTATATTTTAACACAACCATCACCGCATTACATCTGGGCAGACCGATACAAATAGACGCCACCACCACACACAACACACACACCCAAGACAAGATCAAAGGTGTCGTGCACCAACACACCACCCCACCAACTACCAAGCAAACTATAGATGTGCAAAGAAGACCGCTTAGAGCCAACGGAGATCTCCACCATGAGAATCCGCAACGGAGAGGTGAGATGGACAACGACGAAGCCAGGACTCCAAAATGGTGCCTCCTAGAATGGTACGATCACAGATAGTCACCACCGCCCGATCCTATATTTCAAGTTTCATCCGGAGCACAAAAGGAGTGGGAACGCCGCGACGGAGCCTTCAGGAAGGATACGATGTCAATGAATGCCGCCACCATTGGCCAGTACAAGGACTGGGCAAGTGATGTACCTCGACGCTCACAACCTTTCATCGCACCCTAGCTTCGTCAACCACCCGCAACCAAGGCACCCTGTGTGGCCATGACTACCCGCCCGCACCTGAAATATATTCTAAAATGCTCAGGCTTTTAAAAACACATAGAGGCTGAAGACCAAACGGACCCACCTTTTGCCGAGTTTACTTTCTTTGGGCAGCAAGGAGAACTAATAACTCGAACAACTACAGAATGTGCGGCAACCCATGCAAATGGAAGGGCAAACTACTTGCCACCTGAAACAGAGAAGCTTCACGGCAAAAAAAATTAACTATTACAGTCACAACAAATGAGCATACTCTAAGAGCCGACTTCTACCATTTCAAAGTGTAA
>NC_057802.1:29529414-29549782 GCF_018294505.1 Triticum aestivum
TATCACCCCTAAATAAGAAATAATATAAAGTAAAAACTAAATCTAAATCAGAAATTGAATATTTATAAGGAAAAATAAATTAGTGGAATTGGAATTACCCTTTAAAAACGAAATAAAATAATTAATAATGATAAACTTTGCACACTGTTTACACATAAAACTGTGTTTTTTTATAATATGCAAGAATAAGCATATAATAGTGAAATTTCATATAAAAATGCTAACAAGGAATGAATTTGTGGCATTTGTATTACCCTTAATGAAGAAAAATAAATGAAATAAAAGTAAAAATAAAATCAAAAAATTGAGTTTTCTACGGAAGAATCAATTAGTGGCATTGGTCCCAAAAACAATTGACTAAAAAGGAGAAAAGCAAAGCAAAAACATATACGAATGAAAAGAAAAAGCAATGGGTAACGTGCTTCAAGCCCAATAGGAAAACCAACTGACCCCAAACAGGGGCAATAAGTCAAAAATTCAGCCCAAGAAGCCATTAAACAACACTAGGAAAAAAACGCACAAATTTGAACAAAAGAATTAACGGTCGGAGAATCGAGTTACCCAAATTTAAAAATCAATCAACTTAGATATAGCTAAAGTTCTCGAGTTGGAGTCTTTCTTGGCTGATTTTTCCTTTGGAGCCACCTTGGTTTAGCTATTTACGAAGACAATCGTTATGATCAAAACAAGTTTGCCTAAGAATTTTAGCAATTGTTTGGCAAAACCTCCCTTCTATTTTGATGTCATCATATGCCCTGCACAGAGCTCATGTCCTATATAACTAATTAGGTGATACTCACTAACCTATTTCTGTTGAGGAACGTAGCATGCAATTTAAAAAATCCTACGATCACGCAAGATCTATCTAGGAGATGCATAGCAATGAGAGTGGGAGAGTGTGTCCACGTACCCTCGTAGACCGAAAGCAGAAGCGTTAGCTTAACGCGGTTGACGTAGTCGAACATCTTCTAGATCCAACCGATCAAGCACCGAACGTACGACACCTCCGAGTTCTGCACACGTTCAGCTCGATGACGTCCCTCGAACTCTTGATCCTGCAAAGTGTCGAGGGTGAGTTCCGTCAGCACGACGGCTGACGGTGATGGTGAAGTTATCCGTGCAGGGCTTCGCCTAAGCACTACGACAATATGACTGGAGGAGTAAACGGTGGAGGGGGGTACCGCACACGGCTAAGAACAATTGATGTGCCTTAGAGGTGCCCCCCTGCCCAGTATATAAAGGAGGGAGAGGGGAGGAGGCCGGCCAAGGCGCGCCCCCAAGTGGGGAGGAGTCCTACTAGGACTCCCAAGTCCAATTCGGACCCCTCCTTCCTTTTACCAAAGAGGGAAAGGGGGAAGGAGAGGGAGAAGGAGAAGGAAAGGGGGCGCCGCTGAGGGAGTCCTGGATTAGGGGGTCCTCGGACAGCCGGACTATATCCTTTGGCCGGACTGTTGGACTATAAAGATACAAGATGGAAGACTTTGTCCCGTGTCCGGATGGGACTCTCCTTGGCGTGGAAGGCAAGCTTGGCAATACGGATATGTAGATCTCCTCCCTTGTAACCGACTCTGTGTAACCCTAGCCCCCTCCGGTGTCTATATAAACCGGAGGGTTTAGTCCGTAGGACAACAACAATCATACCATAGGCTAGCTTCTAGGGTTTATCCTCTACGATCACTTGGTAGATCAACTCTTGTAATACTCATATCATCAAGATCAATCAAGCAGGAAGTAGGGTATTACCTCCATCGAGAGGGCCCGAACCTGGGTAAACATTGTGTCCCCCGCCTCCTATTATCATCCGCCTTAGAAGCACAGTTCGGGACCCCCTACCCGAGATCCGCCGGTTTTGACACCGACATTGGTGCTTTCATTGAGAGTTCCACTGTGCCATCATGATAAGGCTTGATGGCTCCTTCAATCATCGGCAACGATGCGATCCAGGGTGAGGTTTTCCTCCCCGGACAGATCTTCGTATTCGGCGGCTTCGTACTGCGAGCCAATTCGCTTGGCCATCTGGAGCAGATCGAAAGCTACACCCTGGCCATCAGGTCAGATTTGGAAACATGAACTACACTGCCGACATCCGCGGAGACTTGATCTTCGGCGGATTCGAGCCCATGTCAGGTGCGCCGCACAATCACGACGAGCATGATTTAGCTCTGCCGTCGGACAGTGTTCGGGAGATCACACCTACAACTACTCCGGCCCTCAACCCTGAACAAATTACGCCATCTGTGGACGGGTGGATGGACCCCGCCACGGAGGCCACACACTCAGTGGCGATAGCGCCGAATACCGACTTCACCTCCTACGAGACCCGTGCTGCCGAACCATTGGATTCGTCCCCGGCCATGGGCTCCGAGCCGCCCGCGTCCGCGCCTATCGAATCTGATTGGGCGCCGATCATGGAGTTTACCTCCGCGGATATCTTTCAGTACTCGCCTTTTGGCGATGTGCTAAATTCATTAAGGTCTCTCTCCTTGTCAGGAGAACCTCGGCCGAACCATATCCGGCTAGAATGGGATGCGGACGACGAAGAAATTCGCTCCCCACCCACCACCCACTTAGTAGCCACTGTCGATGATTTAACCGACATGCTCGATTTCTACTCCGAAGACATCGACGGCATGGACGACGATGCAGGAGAGGAAAAGGAACCATCGCCCACAGGGTGCTGGACAGCCACTTCATCACATGACATATACATGGTGGATACACCCAAAGAAAACAATGACGAGGAACGGAAGGATGCAGCGAAGGATAGCTCCCTCGAGAAGCAACCAAAGCGTCGGCGTAGGCGCCACTCCAAATCCCGCCTCGGCAAAAACAACGATAACAGCGGAAGAGAAAATAACACCCCAGTCGACTCCAGAGGAAACGACGACCACATTGACCCAGCGATAGAGCAGGATGAACCAGCAAACGGCGAACATAGTACGGATCCGCTGTCCGAACACGGCGACGCCGAGGATAAAGCTCATCAACCTCCCTCCGGAGAGGAAAACAGTCCGGACGAGGATGCACACATTATCCCGGAAAGGCACTTGGAACAAGAGAACCTCCGCAGAAGGCTTATTGCCACCGCAAGGAGTCTGAAGAAGCAGAAGCAAAGGCTCAAGGCCGCGCAGAATACGCTCAACAGTAGATGGAACAAAGTGCTCGACAATGAAGAAAAGTATGGTGGTAGTTACCACACAAAGAGCTATCCAAAGCGCAAGCTGTTGCCTGAATTTGATGATGAGGCCTTAGAGCCCACACAGCCGAAAAACAAAACGGCCGACCGGTCGGATCAACCACCTCGTGGCCGCGACAGAGCGGCTAACAAGGCCGCACATAAGTCAGCACATGATTCATGTGAGGACTTGCATCAGAAGACCGGCGTGACCAGATCCATCTAAGGATCAAGGAAACGCGCTCCAGCGCACAACCAAAACCGAACACTACAACTGTGAGAACGCCATGACACATCCAAATACAGGGGTGCCGCACACCCCCTATGTTTCACCGATGAGGTGCTGGACCACGAATTTCCAGAAGGATTCAAACCAGTGAACATAGAGGCGTACGACGGAACCACAGACCCTGGGGTCTGGATTGAGGACTTTATCCTCCATATCCATATGGCTCGCGGAGACGATCTCCACGCCATCAAGTACTTGCCCCTCAAGCTGAAAGGACCAGCTCGGCACTGGCTAAAGAGCCTCCCCGAAAACTCAATTGGAAGTTGGGAGGAGCTTGAGGATGCTTTTAGGGCTAATTTTCAAGGGACCTATGGCCGACCTCCCGATGCAGACGATTTAAGTCATATAATTCAACAGCCCGGAGAGTCACCCGAAAGCTTTGGAACAGATTTCTCACTAAGAAGAACCAAATCGTCGACTGCCCGGACGCCGAAGCCTTAGCAGCTTTCAAACACAGCGTCCGAGACGAATGGCTCGCCAGACACCTCGGCCAAGAAAAACCGAGAACAATGGCAGCCCTGACAAGCCTCATGACCCGCTTTTGCGCGGGCGAAGATAGCTGGCTAGCCCGTAGTAGCACCAGCGACCCAGGCACATCCGAAGTCAGGGATGGCAATGGAAAACCACGACGCAGTAAAAGCAAGCGTCGAAGTAAACCATGGCTAAGTGAAAGTGTTAAAGCAATATAGTCCGATTGCCTCGTTCGCTGCGCTATCACCTCCTTAATTGACCAAGACGTTGGATCAAGTGTGAATACGCGTCTTTTGCGAACACCCCCGCATTATATGCGTGGGGGCTGAAGTCGACGACTGCAAACTTTCAGGTTATATACATATATACATAAACGGCCGCACAGGAGGCATCATAATACTTTCAGGCAAAAGTATAAACACACCCTTTATAATTTAATAAGCATTGTTCTTATAATTGAGATACATGTCACTAGAACATGATATGCTTCGAGCACTGAGCCTCTATTACACGAGCGCCTTCTAAGACTTCCTCAAAATAGTGCTCGGCCGATACCCAGCCTACCGCCGAACTCTGGGATGCAATAGTGGTGGCTTCCATCTCTGCCCAGTATGTCTTGACACGGGCAAGAGCCATCCGCGCACCCTCTATGCACGCCGACCTCTTCACAGCGTCGATATGCGGCACAGCACCAAGGAATTGTTGCACTAGGCCAAAATAACTATTCGGCCTCGGTCCCTCCGGCCAAAGGTGATCCACGACGGACCTCATAGCAAGTCCAGACAACCTATGGAGCTCGGCCCACTCGGCCATTTGTTCATTTAACAGCAGCGGACGCGTTGGAGTGCGGAACTGTGACCAGAACAAACTTTCCACTACATGATCCTTCTGATCTTTGAAAAACTTGGTCGCATCAGCGGCACTCGCTGCTAAATCCAAGTACGCGTCCGCAGAACTCCATAATTTATCCAAAGGGGCATACTTCGGGTCTCCAAACCTCGTCCGCAACAAAAAGGGCTTCCCAGCCGCAATATCTCCGGCTTGACGGAGTTCCTCCTTCACCGCTCTGATTTGCGAGCGGGTTTCCTTGGCCGCTTCCATGGCCTCCTTCAGTTCCGCCGCCTTCGCTTGGCTTTCCTTTTCAAGAAGCTCATACCGGTCGGCGGCATCTTTCAGCTCAATAGCCATCTTGGCTATTTTCTCTTTGCTCTGGCAATGGGCAGCCTGTTCGGCTCTTAGCTCTTCGACCGCCTTTAGGGCGGCCGCATCACTCTTCCTGGCTTGTTCCTTGGCTCGGGCAAGTTCTGCCCGAAGGGTCTCCATGGCGACAGCTCCATCTGCAGTCACAGCATATTACAGATACTAGCATCATGCACCTCTTAATATGTATTGATCCGAGGAGAATACATACCCTGTGCCTCGTCAAGCCGCTTGTTTACAAGCACGATGTCGGCATCTGCCGCGTCAAGTTGCCGCTTTAGTTCGGCAAACTCACCAGCCTGGCCAGCCACCGGACCCGCAGCCACTTGCACATGAAAGCAGCACGGTTATTACCTGGGACTATGATCCTCTATTTGCTGTCTTTTTCGACAGCAACCAGAGTCTCAGGGGCTACTATCTGCATAGGCCACACCTAGCGTGTGCGGTATCGTCCAAAAAATTATATATTACTTCACATACCTCAAAGCCATTCAGCAGACTCATAAAAGCTTCATGCAACCCGCTTTCGGCGGATGAAATCCTCTCAACCACCGTGCCCATTAGCGCACAATGCGTTTCCGAGACAGCCGCTTGCTCCAGAAGATTCATCAGTGCGTCCGATCGCACACCGGACGGTTCCAGACTCTTTCTGTGGCTCTCCTTAGGAGCCGAATACCCTGGACTTCGGTTGGCCGAAGGTTTACCTTCTGGCCTTGGCGGATCAGGAGAAATCCTCCGTGACGACACCTCATGGTCGCCCGCTTCACGAGGCGGGGAGGCACGGGGAGGTGTTTCGCTCTCCATCATCTCTGGAAGAAGATCCCCCGAAGACGAACTCTGTCGAGAAGGGCTAGGATCCGAACTACGAGACACACGCCTCGGTTATCGTTCTCGGAAACTTAGCAGGATATATTTACATAAAGTACTTTCGTTTACTTACAGCTTGGTAGAGGGCTGGTCCCCTTGCGGGTACTGTGCGGTAAGGATGCCCTCCGGGGTAGGACCCTCCGACAAAGGATTCTTCCCTCGCTTGGAGACCATTACTTCCAAGTCTTCAGAGGCGATCCTCTTCCTTCCCTGGGGAGAGGGAATTTTAGATTCTTCCCCCCGGTTATCCTCCTTCGCGGAGGCACTAATTCCCCGGTTTGGATGAATAGTGAGTGAGGCTCGCTCTCGGCTTCTTTGTTCCTCCCTTTACCTTCCCCTAATGGCGCTTGATAAGGTGCAAGCTCAAGCATCCTGGCTAGTACAGGATCTGGTGAGCCCTCGGGAAGGGGGGCCGGACACCTGATCATCTTCGCCTTTTTTATCCAGTCCTCGTCAAAAGGCGACTTTTCAGAATGATGTTGTGATAAATTAAAATACAACGTGTTCGGCCACGTAATTACTTACTTGAGTGTCTGGACGATTGCAGTTCAGACCCGCGTCCTCGGAGGTGTCCGGACACTCTATTTGTGATCCGAAGAACGATCTGTTGATCTCTTCGACCGTCACGCCGAAGAAGTGCTGAATAGTTCGCGGTCCTTCCGGGTTGAACTCCCACATACGGAGAGGTCGACGTTTGCAAGGCAGCGCTCGACGAACTAGCATAACTTGCATTACCTTAACAAGGCTGACATCTCTCTCGTGGAGATCTCGGATGCGACTCTGCAATGTCGGCACATCATTTACTGGCCCCCAGTCCAGCCCCTTGTTGACCCATGATGCCAGTTGTGGCGGGGGGGCCGAGCGGAAGGCAGGGCGGCTACCCACTTAGTACCCCGGGGAGCTGTGATATAAAACCACTCCCGTTGCCATAAACTAGACACCTCCGGGAAGGAACCCTTTGGCCATGGAACGTCGGCGCCTTTGCTTATTACGGCACCTCCGCACTCTGCGTGTCGCCCCTCAATCATCTTCGGCTTCACATTGAAGGTCTTGAGTCATAAGCCGAAGTGTGGGGTAATGCGGAGGAAGGCTTCACACACGACGATGAACGACGAGATGTGAAGGATGGAAGCCGGAGCCAGATCATGGAAATCGAGCCCATAGTAGAACATGAGCCCTCTGACAAAGGGATCTAAACTGAAACCTAGCCCTCGGAGGAAGTGGGAGACGAATACGACACTCTCGCCAGGTTCGGGGGTGGGAATGACCTGCCCTCGAGTAGGCAGCCTGTGCGAGATTTCGCCGGTCAAATACCTAGCTTCTCTTAGCTTCTTGATGTCCTCCTCTATGACGGAGGAGGGCATCCACCGACCTTGAAGGTTGGATCCAGACATGATTGTAGGTCCGAAGCGCCTAGCCTGAGCCTTGGGTGTTGGAACTCGAGGTGGGGGAAGGATTCGATTGAGCGCGAGAAGAAGGAGACATGCCTAGGCCTCTTTATAAAGAGGATGAATATCAAGCGTCCTCCGCGTGGCCGTTTGGGACTTGCCTAAAATCGAGGAGTCATACCAACAGGCACGATTGGGTTACCCATACCCGTATTGATGAGAATCCCGTGAAAAAAGGGACACGATCTTTGCTTCGACAGGACGTGCCAATAAAAACCGCCTCGCAACACGTGCAGTGGCTGGCTCGGAAAAATGGTTTGTCATGACCAGACCATGGCAGTACGTCACATTATGAAAAGCTGTCGGCAGATTAGATTTGTGGAAATATTATTCTCTCTACGGTGGTATGTGGAATTTGTTTTGCAGAGCCGGACACTATCCTTGTGTTCAAAATCTTCTATGGAGTATTCGGAGGAGGAACCCGCCTTGCAATGCCGAAGACAATCTGCGCACCGGACTCATCGTCATTGAAGCCTGGTTCAGGGGCTACTGAGGGAGTCCTGGATTAGGGGGTCCTCGGACAGCCGGACTATATCCTTTGGCCGGACTGTTGGACTATGAAGATACAAGATTGAAGACTTCGTCCCGTGTCCGGATGGGACTCTCCTTGGCGTGGAAGGCAAGCTTGGCAATACGGATATGTAGATCTCCTCCCTTGTAACCGACTCTGTGTAACCCTAACCCCCTCTGGTGTCTATATAAACTGGAGGGTTTAGTCCGTAGGACGACAACAATCATACCATAGGCTAGCTTCTAGGGTTTAGCCTCTACGATCTCGTGGTAGATCAACTCTTGTAATACTCATATCATCAAGATCAATCAAGCAGGAAGTAGGGTATTACCTCCATCGAGAGGGCCCAAACCTGGGTAAACATCGTGTCCCCCGCTTCCTGTTATCATCCGCCTTAGACGCATAGTTCGGGACCCCCTACCCGAGATCCGCCGGTTTTGACACCGACAGCCGCCCCCGTCCTCACTCCAATTCAAATCCCTTCATTGTGGGGGGCGCGCCAGCCCATTGTGGGCTGGTGCGCCTCCCTCCCTAGGCCCATGTGGCCCATAACTTTCCCCGAGGGGTTTCGGTAACCCCCCCGGTACTCCGATAAGTACCCGGAACATTCTGAAACCATTCCGGTGTCCGAATACTATCGTCCACTATATCAATCTTTACCTCTCGACCATTTCAAGACTCCTTGTCATGTCCGTGATCTCATCCGGGACTCTGAACAATCTTCGGTCACCAAAACACATAACTCATAATACAAATCGTCATCGAACGTTAAGCGTGCGGACCCTACGGGTTCGAGAACTATGTAGACATGACCAAGACACCTCTGCGGTCAATAACCAATAGTGGAACCTGGATGCTCATATTGGCTCCCACATATTCTACGAAGATCTTTATCAGTCGAACCGTTATGACAACATACGTTATTCCCTTTGTCATCAGTATGTTACTTGCCCGAGATTCGATCGTCGGTATCCTCATACCTAGTTCAATCTTGTTACCGGCAAGTCTCTTTACTCGTTCTGTAATGATCATCCCGCAACTAACTGATTAGTCACACTGCTTGCAAGGCTTGTAATGATGTGCATTACCGAGAGGGCCCAGAGATACCTCTCCGATACTCGGAGTGACAAATCCTAATCTTGATCTATGCCAACCCAACAAAACACCTTCGGAGATACCTGTAGAGTATATTTATAATCACCCAGTTACGTTGTGACATTTGATAGCACACAAGGTATTCCTCCAGCATGTGAGAGTTGCATAATCTCATAGTCAAATGAATATGTATAAGTCATGAAGAAAGCAGTAGCAATAAAACTTAACGATCATTATGCTAAGTTAACGAATGGGTCTTGTCCATCACATCATTCTCCTAATGATGTGATCCCGTTCATCAAATGACAACACATGTCTATGGTTAGGAAACTTAACCATCTTTGATTAACGAGCTAGTCTAGTAGAGGCTTATTAGGGACACTGTGTTTTGTTTATGTATCCACACATGTATCAAGTTTCCGGTTAATATAATTCTAGCATGAATAATAGATATTTATCATGATATAAAGAAATATAAATAACAACTTTATTATTGCCTCTAGGGCATATTTCCTTCAATTTCTCTCAACATGCAACCATGTCATCTCAAATCATGTTGTAGTGCGCACATTACATGTCCATGTTTATGATAGGCAGTACATGTCCATGTTTACGACAGGGAGTACCGGTTTGCGCTGGGGAGTATGTGTCCATGTGGACAACACGGAGTACATGTTTGCGCCAGGGAGTACATGTTTGCACCGTGGGTGAAGTACATGTGTGTACTATGAAGGAAGCGCAGATTGCATTGCATGGTAACACAAGTTGTAGTACTTAAAAGTGCACTGTGTGGGAGAGTATGAGTATCTAAGTTACTGCGAGAAGCACTGGTTATCTTCAGGAGTACAAGGTCCGTCCAAAAGAAGTTGCTAAAACTTATTAATATGTGATCTAGTTTTGAAGATCTCAAGACGAGAGAGACAATGATAAAAATGATTCATAATTTGGTCACTCAGTTCAAGAGCTATTTTTTAAATAGATTTCACAAAAAAAATGACAACTCTTCAATCCCTTTCAACTCGTGGGGAAAATCTACCAAAACTCTATGTGATGCTAAGTGGTGCATATATGTTTTATTTTTGCGAAAAAGATCAATCTATTATAAAGATTCACCGGAAGTACAAAACATCATGAACATAATAAAAATTATATCAAGGTCCATGAACCATCGAACGATTACCATTTTCAGAACGAGCCGCCGACGCGCGGCTTTCAGTGATGGAGCCAGCGCCCGGCCAGCCTGGGCACCTTCCCGGGCTCACCGCGTACGTGACAGTGTACGACGTCGTGCCACAACTGTGGGCAAATCGACCTCCGTATCGTAGTACTGTTGGGCTTCCTAATGGTAATTAATGGGCTGCGCGAGACTGATCGGTTGCTTGTTACTCGATAGGGTCAATGTCCAGCACTGACCCCTTCACCTCGTTGGTTGTTATGTCCTATCTGGGCTGTAGTGTCGCCACTGTCATCTGAAAAATTTAGGTCCACTCATCTCCGGTTGTCATCTTGACGCTGATAGGTGGGGAGCTCGGATTTTCAAGCCCTCTATGTTTTTCGTCAACGTCTAGTTATTATTAAAGTTTTGTGAGAATAAATTTTCTCTCGTTCTTTTGACGGTGCCATGAGATTAGAGAGTTTTCTGTCCTCACAGATCCGATTATTCGGATCTGATGAGTTTATGTTGCTGTGTCAAAAAAATTTGTTGGTCTGATTCTTTATGGAGGTGAAATCTTTCAATGACATCATGGTGAAGATATAGTGATTCGACGGCCTGCACTTCTAGGGGATCATCCCTGGCGCAAGTACGTTCATCGATCAAGGCTTCCCATCTTTTTGGATGGGCGACTCAAGGTGCTTTCAAAAACCATTATTGGTAATGTTCGTGCGGGTGAAAGAGTGGCAACATCGTTGCTTCAGTCTAATTGCAGCCTCTTTACCGAAGTCTTTGAAGTATTTCTTCGAGCAGAGATTGATACCGCGAAGAAGGTGTTTTTAAGAGATTTCATTGTAATTCTTAGTCATATGAGTTACTTTGTATTTTTTTGGATCTTAGGTCCAAATCAGTGTACGTGTATTTTTTATGAGTATGAATAAAGTTACAGGTGTTAAAAAAAACCAATTGCTAGTTACTAGGAGCGACGAAATAGACCAACGACGAACAGAGGCTAGGTGTGTGGATCGCGGCGGGCAAAGTGGATCCATCCGAAGAAGGAAGGAATCGCTTGCGTCCTCGACTACTTTTCGTCTCCTGTGTGATTTGGTAAAATGCTTACTGATCTGTCCATCCTGGAATTATAGACTTAGGGCATAAATTTGGGGGGTGAGATCATGGGGAATTATCCATTATGAATGATCACGACTTAATGAGCCTAATTTTTGAAAAAAAAACGTTTCGGGGAGGAGCTCTGGCGACGCCCAGGGCGACTCGCTCGTGACGGGAATGGCGGCGGCGCCGGCCCTGGCGCTCGTCGGGTCAGGCCGCGAGAAGCGGCGGAGGTTGGATGCCCAGATCGGCGACGAGTGGAGCATCTTTAGGAGGCAGGGAAGGGAGATCCTTCGGAGAGCGCGGGATCCAGAGGGTTGTCTACGGTGTCTTCGGCAGAGGATGCAAGGCTTCTTCAATTTAGATCGAGAGGATTCTCAATTGAAGGAAGGGAGAGCTACGGCGACGATTGAGGCGGTCGCACCGGATTTGTTGATGCCGGATTCTCCACCGGAGGCCGATCTGGTGAGTAATTGGGGAGAGAAGGGGGCAGTTTCCGGTGCGTTCAACAACCTGGTGAATGGGGGATTTGGAAATAGCGCCGTTTCTTGTGCGAAATTAAATCCAGGAGTTACTAGTTTTGATTTGGAGACGACATTTGAGGAGGGTGAGGCTTATTTCACGGGAGCGGTGCATGATTTTGGGTCGCAATCTTCAGTCGTTTCTTCCAGTCACTCTGTTGTTCGTTTGTTTCAGGGAAACATGACAGGCCAGGGTTCCCCTTCGGCTAAGGCTGGGAAGAACCAAGATGCTCAGGCTGCTGCGGCCGGGTCTTGCAGCGGTCTGGACGGGCTGATGGAGGAGGCGCCGACCTTGCAGGTTGCGGTGAATAGCGAGCCGACGGCAACCACTGCCTTGCCTTGCCTCCCTTGATGAAAGGCAAGGCCATTGTAGGGGGTCCGAGTGGCCTGATTCTGGCTACGCCGAAGACCTCCATTGGCTTCACTGCCATGACGACGACGCCTCGTACCCTCCGTAGGAATAGCAGGGCCAAGCTGATCAACGACAAGCCGATCGTCATCGACATGGAGGCAGCTTTGCGGGCGGTGGCGGACAAGCTGGTGGTGGGTCGGGTACTTTCACCATACCTGGCTGACCCCCAGGCCGTCGTCAACGAGCTGAAAGGGCCTTGGCGGCTGCGCGGCGAGGCGGCGGCCCAGCGGGTCAAAAGCGAAGATGGGCGGTTCGTCATCACCTTCTCTGAGGAGGGAGACCGGCGTCATGTGCTGCAAGCTGGACCATGGCACTACAGAAATGATGTCGTCCTGCTCGCGGCGTTTGATGGAAGCGGTGACCCCGTGGATATTCCCCTGGATTCTTTCAGAATTTGGGTGCAAATACATGGGTTGCCAGTTCCGATCAAGACCGCGGAAATGGGAAGGACTCTAGGCGACAAGCTTGGCACCGTCATTGCGGTGTCACACAAGAACAAGAAGATCGTCGACGAGTACATTCGCGTCCGCGTCGAGCATCAGGTGGACGAGCCAGTGAGGAAGTTCATCGACACAACCAACGCAGAGGCACTAAAAAGATTTACTTTCCAGTTAAATATGAAAAGCTGCCTAATTTCTGTTTGTGCTGCGGCATCGTGGGGCACACTACGGCTAAGCTCTGTGGACTCCCTAGTGAGCTATGGAAGAAGAACTTCTCCATCGACCTCAAGGCTCCAGCACATCCGAGGGATTTGCACGCTTCGGGGGCTTCGACCGGGCCTCTCCTTGTTTATGGAGGGCTGTCGGTGGCCCCTGGAGATGCGGAGGCGGCGGGCAGGTCCAAGCTCCCGGAGAAGATGATCAAGGCGGTGACCACAGGTGTCCAGAAGCTCTCGGTCGCCGTGGTGCCTTTGTTCCCCACTTCTGTTGGTGTGCAGACTTGTGGGAAGGAGACGCTGGCGGCCGGGGGCCTCTCCCTCAATGATGCTGAGATGAACAATGCGTGTGGCATGGAAGACGGGCCGGATCAGGCTGCTATATGGGTTAAGGGGGCACTTGCTCCATCATCTCGAGTGCTCCCGAGACACCTGCTGCTGCTGCTGCTGAGTTGCGGCACAGGGAAGATACTGATGGTGCTCCTATAGTCAGCCATGGAGATCTGGCGGAAGTGCAGGGCACTAATGGCATGGGTGCTAGCTCCATCAACATGAGCGCCCATACTAAAGGGGAGGCTGCTGAATCTATTCGGGGCCGATGGAAAAGGTTGTACAGAGATGAGCAACTGGAGCGCGCTGCCGTTCAAGGTGTGTGTGCCAAGCATGTGAAGTTTGAGGTCCCTTCGCCCCCAAACAGTGGCAGCGAAATGTCCAGTCACAAGGGTGCCTTTGTAGCCATCCTGGAGAGCACGACTGGTAGCAAAAGGAGTCTTCCTGATGATCAAAATTTAGTGTTTAGTATGGATAGCACTAGTTCTGTGAGCTTAGAGTATAAGAGTGCAAATGATAGAAGTGTTTCTTGTAAAAGAGTCTGTACTAAGAGGGTTGAGGCTATAGTTGGTGAAGATCGGTCTATTGTTCATGTAACTGGGGAGAGGGAGGGAAGAGAGGAGGAGGCTTGGGATAGGAGGAGGGAATCAGTGGGTGAGGAAAAAGAGGATGGGGATGCAACATAGGAAGCTACCGGCCTTGGGGCAGCCGGTGACCTGACGGGCGCAGATGACGCCCGTTAGGAGCCATAAAAATGTTGAGTTGGAACTGTCGAGGCTGGGTCAGCCTCGTACAGTTCAAGATTTGGTGTGCCTCACTAAGACGCACAGACCCAATGTCATCTTTTTATCTGAAACAAGGAAAAATAAAGAGTATGTTGAGAGTTTGCGCTACAGGTTGGGTATGAATAATGTGTTTACTATTTCTGGCCAAGGTAAAGGTGGAGGACTAGCTGTGTTTTGGGATGAGGCCTACTCTTGTGAGTTGAACAGATATGGGGATCATTTTATTGATATGTACGTCGGCAAGGGAGATGGAACAAAGTGGATGTGCACTTTCATTTATGGTGAGCCTAAGGCAAGCCAAAGGTACATTATGTGGGATCTCTTGAGACGGTTAAAACCTATTGGTGTAGGAGCTTGGTTTATGGCTGGATCTGGGGTGTTTGAGCGCCGCAGGCCCCCTTCCCCGGTGGATGTCGTGGTGGTCTGGTCCGTCGTTTTGGCGTGGTGTTGGGGCTGCTCCCTGTGTTGGTGGAGATGCTCGTGGTGGGTGGATGCCGGGGTGGAGGCCCCGGGCTGTGCGGGTGGCGTCGGCTCTATGGCGTGCGGCGGCCGCGAGGGCTATACCGCAACCTCGGTCGTGCGGGCGACGAGGTTGTGGCGGGCGTGCTCTGTGTGGTGAAGATCAATGCCCTCCGCTCGTGGATGCACCCACCGGCCTGATCCGGCCATGGTGGCTTTGTCGCGTCGGCCCGTGCTCTTGGGTTCGGGTGGTTGGGAGTGGAGTGTGGGACCGGGGGAAACCCTTGGCCTTTGGTGGCCACGGCGAGGCCATCTCCATTTTCTTGGAGTCGGTCCCCTTCTTGGAGGCCTCGTTGAGTTCCCCTTCTGCTTCCTTCTTCCTCGCTCTGCATGGGGCAAAAGTCCTAGTTCCCCTTGTGGGCGGCGGTGACGTGTCGATGTTGTTCCCTTCCTGGAGGCATCGTCTGGGGTTCGTGGAGGTGTGGATGGTGCTTTTCTGCTTGGTGAGGGCAATGTGGCGGCGAGCTGTTCAATGTTCTTCGTCTTCTCCGCGCGGTCTTCATCTTTTGTAGGCGCTCTTCAGCTTGCGTCTGGTTGGGTGGCTGCCCAGGTGGTGGTGAGGTCGTGGGTTCCCAGCAGAGGTGGTGCTCTACTCCCTCATGCCCGAGCTGCCAGGCGGCATTGTCAAATCGGCTCTATGGTGAGCACTCTACCTTCCGACGGTTCGGCACCTTCGAGCTAGGGCGAGAGGATAGTCACTAGTAGAAAAGAGGGCTTTGGTTCAGGCCGGGTCAGCCCATTAGTCCCGGTTCAGTCCAGAACCGGGACCCATGGGGGCACTGGTCCCGGTTCGTGAGGCCAGGGGCCTGCCGGGCCTCGTGGGGGCATTGGTCCCGATTTGTCTGGCCCCTTTGGTCCCGGTTGGTGGGACGAACTGGGACCAATTGGCCTCGCTCCTGGCCCACCACCATTGGTCCCGGTTGGTGGCTTGAACCGGGACCGCAGGCTGCCCTTTAGTCCCGGTTCATGCCACGAACCGGGACCAATGAGGTGCCTATATATACCCCTCGCCCGCGAGCAGAGTACTCCAGTGCTCTGTTTTTCTCTGGCCGGCGAGGGGAGGGCTTTGTGGTGCTCTAGCTCACCTCCTATGCACATGAGGTGTTCGATGAAATGCCCGAGCCACACTAGTTAAGCTTTCTCCTCTCGAAGCTCGACCTCAAAGCTCCATTTTCCTTGAGATTTGTCTAGGTTTAGCGGCCCGTCACGCCCCATTCCCGTCTTCACCGCCGTCGATCACCCGCGCCGATCTCGTCGCCGGCACCACTGTGGTGAGCCTCTTGTTCTTATCTTCTTTCTGAAAGAAAAAAAATCTTACTTTAGATGTATGGTTTAATTAATTAGATGCTCTGGAGAGCTATATGTTATTAGATGAGAACTATGTGTGTAGTTTGGTTTTAATGTGATGATGAACTTCTATTAATTGGGTCACTTAATTATCTATTCATGATGTTCTGTAATGGTTTTTGACACACTTAATTATATATAATGCAAGCAGATGAACCGGCAATGGATGTACGGTGACAGACACACCTCCAAGTACATTAAGGGTGTGCATGATTTTCTCGAAGTGGCTGAGGCAAACAAGCAGAATGGTTTTATGTGTTGTCCATGCCCTAAATGTGGGAATACGAAGTCTTATTCTGACGGAAAATCCTTCACACCCACCTGCTTTACAAGGGTTTCATGCCACACTATAATGTTTGGACGAGGCACAGAGAAATAGGGGTTATGATGGAAGACGGCGAAGAAGAAGAGGACGATGACAACTATGTGCCCCCTGAATACGGTGATGCTGCAACGGGGGAAGCTGCTGAAGATCAAGAGGAACCAGACGATGTGCCCGATGATGATGATCTCCGCCGGGTCATTGTCGATGCAAGGACGCAATGCGAAAGTCAAAAGGAGAAGCTGAAGTTCGATCGCATGTTAGAGGATCACAAAAAAGGGTTGTACCCCAATTGCGAAGATGGCAACACAAAGCTCGGTACCGTACTGGAATTGCTGCAGTGGAAGGCAGAGAATGCTGTGCCTGACAAAGGATTTGAGAAGCTACTGAAAATATTGAAGAAGAAGCTTCCAAATGATAACGAATTGCCCGACAGTACATACGCAGCAAAGAAGGTCGTATGCCCTCTAGGATTGGAGGTGCAGAAGATACATGCATGCCCTAATGACTGCATCCTCTACCGCGGTGCGTACAAGGATCTGAACGCATGCCCGGTATGCGGTGCATTGCGGTATAAGATCAGACGAGATGACCCTGATGATGTTGACGGCGAGCCCCCCAGGAAGAGGGTTCCTGCGAAGGTGATGTGGTATGCTCCTATAATACCACGGTTGAAACGTCTGTTCAGAAACGAAGAGCATGCCAAGTTGATGCGATGGCACAGTGAGGACCGTAAGAAAGACGGGAAGTTGAGAGCACCCTCTGACGGGTCGCAGTGGAGAAAAATCGAGAGAAAGTACTGGGCTGAGTTTGCAGGTGACCCAAGGAACGTATGGTTTGGTTTAAGCGCGGATGGCATTAATCCTTTCGGGGAGCAGAGCAGCAATCACAGCACCTGGCCCGTGACTCTATGTATGTATAACCTTCCTCCTTGGATGTGCATGAAGCGGAAGTTCATTATGATGCCAGTTCTCATCCAAGGCCCTAAGCAACCCGGCAACGACATTGATGTGTACCTAAGGCCATTAGTTGAAGAACTTTTATAGCTGTGGAATGGAAACGGTGTACGTACGTGGGATGAGCACAAACAGGAGGAATTTAACCTGCACGCATTGCTGTTTGTAACCATCAATGATTGGCCCGCTCTCAGTAACCTTTCAGGACAGACAAACAAGGGATACCACGCATGCACGCACTGTTTAGATGACACTGAAAGTATATACCTGGACAAATGCAGGAAGAATGTGTACCTGGGCCATCGTCGATTTCTTCCGACCAACCATCAATGTCGAAAGAAAGGCAAGCATTTCAAAGGCGAGGCAGATCACCGGAAGAAGCCCGCCATGCGTACCGGTGATCACGTACTTGCTATGGTCAATGATTTACACGTAATCTTTGGAAAGGGTCCCGGTGGACTAGCTGTTCCGAATAACGCTGAGGGACACGCACCCATGTGGAAGAAGAAATGTATATTTTGGGACCTACCCTACTGGAAAGACCTAGAGGTCCGCTCTTCAACCGACGTGATGCACGTGACGAAGAAACTTTGCGTGAACCTGCTAGGCTTCTTGAGCGTGTATGGGAAGACAGAAGATACACCTAAGGCACGGGAGGACCTGCAACGTTTGCACGAAAAAGACGGCATGCCTCCGAAGCAGTATGAAGGTCCTGCCAGCTACGCTCTTACGAAAGAAGAGAAAGAAATCTTCTTTGAATGTCTGCTCAGTATGAAGGTCCCGAATGCCTTCTCGTCGAATATAAAGGGAATAATAAATATGCCAGAGAAAAAGTTCCTGAACCTAAAGTCTCATGACTGCCACGTGATTATGACGCAACTGCTTCCGGTTGCATTGAGGGGGCTTCTACCGGAAAACGTCCGATTAACCATTGTGAAGCTACGTGCATTCCTCAATGCAATCTCTCAGAAGGTGATCGATCCAGAAATCATACCAAGGCTAAGGAGTGATGTGGCGCAATGTCTTGTCAGTTTCGAGCTGGTGTTCCCACCATCCTTCTTCAATATCATGACGCACGTCCTAGTTCATCTAGTCGACGAGATTGTCATTCTGGGGGCCGTATTTCTACACAATATGTTCCCCTTTGAGAGGTTCATGGGAGTCCTAAAGAAATATGTCCGTAACCGCGCTAGGCCAGAAGGAAGCATCTCCATGGGCCATCAAACAGAGGATGTCATTGGGTTTTGTGTTGACTTCATTCCTGGCCTTAAGAAGATAGGCCTCCCTAAATCACGGTATGAGGGGGACTGACTGGAAAAGGCACGCTAGGAGCGGACTCAATAATATGCAGGGACGGGCATTCTTGGTCTCAAGCACACTACACAGTTCTACAGAACTCTACCTTGGTGACCCCGTATGTCGATGAACACAAGAACAGTCTGCGCTCCAAACACCCGAAGCAGTGAGACGACTGGATTACATGTGAACACATCAGGACTTTCAGCAGTTGGATGGAAACACGTCTCAGAGGTGACAACACTGTTTGTGATGAGCTGTACTCGTTGTCCAGGGGACCATCTTTGACTGTATTGACTTACAAAGGATACGAGATAAATGGGAATACATTTTACATGATCGCCCAAGATCAAAAGAGCACCAACCAAAACAGCGGTGTCCGCTTTGATGCAGCAACCGAGAGGGGAAAGGACACATATTATGGTTACATAGTGGACATATGGGAACTTGACTACGGACATGATTTTAAGGTCCCTTTGTTTAAGTGCAAGGCGAGTTTCATGAATTTCCTCCCTTCAAAGTCAAGGCTGACCCAAGCATCCTGATAAACGATGAAGATTATCCATGGTTACGGCGCAATAAGCAAATGACACAAGCGAAGAAAAAGTGAAGACTTTCTCCCGCAACTATTATGATGATACCATGCCAACTTTGTAACAGACGAGTATGATACCATTGTCCGTTTTGTACACAAAGTGCATCCAGTTTTTGCCGTAACCCTCTCAACTTTCTTGCACATGCTATGTGGATGAAATGATGATACCATGCCAACTTTCAACCTTTTCAGAGTTCATTTGAAATGCTTTTCAATTTCAGGGTCTTATAGCTCAAAATAATCAATAAATGCATAAAAAATAACAAATGAAGTCAAAAAGGGTTGAAAATTGATGATGTGGCTTTGAATGGTGCATTTTGAACACACAAAAAGTCAGGAGTTCAAATAATTTTTAAAAATGAAATCCCTTTGTAACAGACGAGTTTCCGTATGAAATCCTGATACTTCGAAAGAGATTGTCCGTTTTGTACACGAAGTGCATCCAGTTTTTGCCGTAACCCTCTCAACTTTCTTGCACATGCTATGTGGATGAAATGATGATACCATGCCAACTTTCAACCTTTTCAGAGTTCATTTGAAATGCTTTTCAATTTTAGGGTCTTATAGCTCAAAATAATCAGTAAATGCATGAAAAATAACAAATAAAATAAATAAATAATTAGAAACAAAATAATATAAACTTTAATAAAATATATAAGTAGAAACAAAATAAAATAAACTTTAATAACATAAATAAAATTTATGAAACTAAAATTATCAAAGTATTTTCTGTTCAAAACATTATAAGCAACCTCTAGTATTATTGAAACTAAAATTATATAAAATTGATGCAACTAAAATTAGCGAAGTATTTTCTGTTCAAAATCATTGAAAGCAAAAGGAATTTTCATAAAGAACCTTTTTTTGTTAGAAACTTTAATAGCAAAAAGAATTATCATAAAGTAAAATAAATAAGTAGTAGAAACAAAATAAAATAAAATAAATAAGTTTTTTGTTGTAAGTAGAAACAAAAAAAACAAAGCAAAAAAGAAAACAAAAAACAGGCAAAAAATAAAAATATGCCACCTACTGGGCCACCATGGCCTGAATACGACTAGAAACCCATCGATGGGCCAGGATTCAGGCCCGCAGAAGGCCCAGTAGGCCCATCGGGCATAGCAGTGACAATTAGGCCCGTAAGCCTGCAATGGAGAGGAGCTCGAGAGGGGAGCGGCAGTGGGGCTTATAAACCACTGCGCGCCCCTCTCAACTAGCGAGGTGGGACTAAACTTTCGACGCGGGCGCAGCAGCACAAGGCCTTTGGTCCCGGTTGGTGGCACCAACCGATACTAAAGGGGTGCATTGGTACCG
>NC_057802.1:29550275-29551190 GCF_018294505.1 Triticum aestivum
AAGAGAAAATAGAATTTTCTCTTCTTCTCCTCTATTCCTTTCTTCTTCTCCTCTTTTTTTTCTTCTTTTTTTTCTTCAATCTTCTCCTCTATTAATATCTTCTTCTCCTCTTTTTATTTCTTCTTCGTCTTCTTATTTCTTTATCGGATATGTCGTTGTCGATATACCCCATGTCCCGATAACTTCAACACGAGGGGGGGGGGGTTCGACCTACCCCCTCCCCGATAACATTATTTTCCCATGTATGTATGTCGTCGTTGTCGATATAACCCCCTCCTGGATAACTTCGACCGTGATAACTTATACCACGGGAGCACCCCCCGGCCCTCTCGCTCGACCAAAACTCTCGAGGACACCCAAACCCTAGAAAAAAACGATGTCGGTCTCCTACCCCCTCCCGTCGCGCCCCTACCCTTGAAGCGTTGCCGAGGCCACCCCAAACCCGGAATAAGTTAGGTCTACGTTTGCACTAATATATCCACCTGCTGTCATGTTTGTGTAATAATTGCCATGTTGTAATATTTGCAGAAATAATGGAGCACGGACGAGACGAGGAAGCAGAAGAGGTGTTGGGGGACATAATCTTCGCCGGAGGTGATGTCTTGTCGTATCTTAATGACAATGATGGTCTTGAAGAACAGGTGAAGAAGCAGGCTACGGTGATCGAAGAGTGGAGGAGGAAAGACATGATTATGATGGCTCCGGTGACCCAATGCTGGTGCAAGAAGGAGCCCATGGTGACGGCTCCGGTGACCGAACAGAGTCCGGCCAGGTAAATATATTAGTTAAGCCTGTGATGACTAGCTAATTGATGCATTCATTGTTTTGGTATGTACACATATTAATTAACTCTCGTCTTTCTTCTTTTTTCTAGCCCTCCGGATCGAGCACAACTTCGGTAAAGAGACGAGGCCC
>NC_057802.1:29611662-29613960 GCF_018294505.1 Triticum aestivum
GACTTCGGTTGGCCGAAGGTTTACCTTCTGGCCTTGGCGGATCAGGAGAGATCCTCCGTGACGACACCTCATGGTCGCCCGCTTCACGAGGCGGGGAGGCACGGGGAGGTGTTTCGCTCTCCATCATCTCTGGAAGAAGATCCCCCGAAGACGAACTCTGTCGAGAAGGGCTAGGATCCGAACTACGAGACACACGCCTCGGTTATCGTTCTCGGAAACTTAGCAGGATATATTTACATAAAGTACTTTCGTTTACTTACAGCTTGGTAGAGGGCTGGTCCCCTTGCGGGTACTGTGCGGTAAGGATGCCCTCCGGGGTAGGACCCTCCGACAAAGGATTCTTCCCTCGCTTGGAGACCATTACTTCCAAGTCTTCAGAGGCGATCCTCTTCCTTCCCTGGGGAGAGGGAATTTTAGATTCTTCCCCCCGGTTATCCTCCTTCGCGGAGGCACTAATTCCCCGGTTTGGATGAATAGTGAGTGAGGCTCGCTCTCGGCTTCTTTGTTCCTCCCTTTACCTTCCCCTGATGGCGCTTGATAAGGTGCAAGCTCAAGCATCCTGGCTAGTACAGGATCTGGTGAGCCCTCGGGAAGGGGGGCCGGACACCTGATCATCTTCGCCTTTTTTATCCAGTCCTCGTCAAAAGGCGACTTTTCAGAATGATGTTGTGATAAATTAAAAGACAACGTGTTCGGCCACGGAATTACTTACTTGAGTGTCTGGACGATTGCAGTTCAGACCCGCGTCCTCGGAGGTGTCCGGACACTCTATTTGTGATCCGAAGAACGATCTGTACATCTCTTCGAGCGTCACGCCGAAGAAGTGCTGAATAGTTCGCGGTCCTTCCGGGTTGAACTCCCACATACGGAGAGGTCGACGTTTGCAAGGCAGCGCTCGACGAACTAGCATAACTTGCATTACCTTAACAAGGCTGACATCTCTCTCGTGGAGATCTCGGATGCGACTCTGCAATGTCGGCACATCATTTACTGGCCCCCAGTCCAGCCCCTTGTTGACCCATGATGCCAGTTGTGGCGGGGGGCCCGAGCGGAAGGCAGGGCGGCTACCCACTTAGTACCCCGGGGAGCTGTGATATAAAACCACTCCCGTTGCCATAAACTAGACACCTCCGGGAAGGAACCCTTTGGCCATGGAACGTCGGCGCCTTTGCTTATTACGGCACCTCCACACTCTGCGTGTCACCCCTCAATCATCTTCGGCTTCACATTGAAGGTCTTGAGTCATAAGCCGAAGTGTGGGGTAATGCGGAGGAAGGCTTCACACACGACGATGAACGACGAGATGTGAAGGATGGAATCCGGAGCCAGATCATGGAAATCGAGCCCATAGTAGAACATGAGCCCTCTGACAAAGGGATCTAAACTGAAACCTAGCCCTCGGAGGAAGTGGGAGACGAATACGACACTCTCGCCAGGTTCGGGGGTGGGAATGACCTGCCCTCGAGTAGGCAGCCTGTGCGAGATTTCGCCGGTCAAATACCTAGCTTCTCTTAGCTTCTTGATGTCCTCCTCTATGACGGAGGAGGGCATCCACCGACCTTGAAGGTTGGATCCGGACATGATTGTAGGTCCGAAGCGCCTAGCCTGAGCCTTGGGTGTTGGAACTCGAGGTGGGGGAAGGATTCGATTCAGCGCGAGAAGAAGGAGACATGCCTAGGCCTCTTTATAAAGAGGATGAATATCAAGCGTCCTCCGCGTGGCCGTTTGGGACTTGCCTAAAATCGAGGAGTCATACCAACAGGCACGATTGGGTTACCCATACCCGTATTGATGAGAATCCCGTGAAAAAAGGGACACGATCTTTGCTTCGACAGGACGTGCCAATAAAAACCGCCTCGCAACACGTGCAGTGGCTGGCTCGGAAAAATGGTTTGTCATGACCAGACCACGGCAGTACGTCACATTATGAAAAGCTGTCGGCAGATTAGATTTGTGGAAATATTATTCTCTCTACGGTGGTATGTGGAATTTGTTTTGCAGAGCCGGACACTATCCTTGTGTTCAAAATCTTCTATGGAGTATTCGGAGGAGGAACCCGCCTTGCAATGCCGAAGACAATCTGCGCACCGGACTCATCGTCATTGAAGCCTGGTTCAGGGGCTACTGAGGGAGTCCTGGATTAGGGGGTCCTCGGACAGCCGGACTATATCCTTTGGCCGGACTGTTGGACTATGAAGATACAAGATTGAAGACTTCGTCCCGTGTCCGGATGGGACTCTCCTTGGCGTGGAAGGCAAGCTTGGCAATACGGATATGTAGATCTCCTCCCTTGTAACC
>NC_057802.1:29614211-29615126 GCF_018294505.1 Triticum aestivum
AGAGATACCTCTCCGATACTCGGAGTGACAAATCCTAATCTTGATCTATGCCAACCCAACAAAACACCTTCGGAGATACCTGTAGAGTATATTTATAATCACCCAGTTACGTTGTGACATTTGATAGCACACAAGGTATTCCTCCAGCATGTGAGAGTTGCATAATCTCATAGTCAAATGAATATGTATAAGTCATGAAGAAAGCAGTAGCAATAAAACTTAACGATCATTATGCTAAGTTAACGAATGGGTCTTGTCCATCACATCATTCTCCTAATGATGTGATCCCGTTCATCAAATGACAACACATGTCTATGGTTAGGAAACTTAACCATCTTTGATTAACGAGCTAGTCTAGTAGAGGCTTATTAGGGACACTGTGTTTTGTTTATGTATCCACACATGTATCAAGTTTCCGGTTAATATAATTCTAGCATGAATAATAGATATTTATCATGATATAAAGAAATATAAATAACAACTTTATTATTGCCTCTAGGGCATATTTCCTTCAATTTCTCTCAACATGCAACCATGTCATCTCAAATCATGTTGTAGTGCGCACATTACATGTCCATGTTTATGATAGGCAGTACATGTCCATGTTTACGACAGGGAGTACCGGTTTGCGCTGGGGAGTATGTGTCCATGTGGACAACACGGAGTACATGTTTGCGCCAGGGAGTACATGTTTGCACCGTGGGTGAAGTACATGTGTGTACTATGAAGGAAGCGCAGATTGCATTGCATGGTAACACAAGTTGTAGTACTTAAAAGTGCACTGTGTGGGAGAGTATGAGTATCTAAGTTACTGCGAGAAGCACTGGTTATCTTCAGGAGTACAAGGTCCGTCCAAAAGAAGTTGCTAAAACTTATTAATATGTGATCTAGTTTTGAAGATCTCAAGACGAGAGA
>NC_057802.1:29616320-29622652 GCF_018294505.1 Triticum aestivum
AGTGGCAACATCGTTGCTTCAGTCTAATTGCAGCCTCTTTACCGAAGTCTTTGAAGTATTTCTTCGAGCAGAGATTGATACCGCGAAGAAGGTGTTTTTAAGAGATTTCATTGTAATTCTTAGTCATATGAGTTACTTTGTATTTTTTTGGATCTTAGGTCCAAATCAGTGTACGTGTATTTTTTATGAGTATGAATAAAGTTACAGGTGTTAAAAAAAACCAATTGCTAGTTACTAGGAGCGACGAAATAGACCAACGACGAACAGAGGCTAGGTGTGTGGATCGCGGCGGGCAAAGTGGATCCATCCGAAGAAGGAAGGAATCGCTTGCGTCCTCGACTACTTTTCGTCTCCTGTGTGATTTGGTAAAATGCTTACTGATCTGTCCATCCTGGAATTATAGACTTAGGGCATAAATTTGGGGGGTGAGATCATGGGGAATTATCCATTATGAATGATCATGACTTAATGAGCCTAATTTTTGAAAAAAAAAACGTTTCGGGGAGGAGCTCTGGCGACGCCCAGGGCGACTCGCTCGTGACGGGAATGGCGGTGGCGCCGGCCCTGGCGCTCGTCGGGTCAGGCCGCGAGAAGCGGCGGAGGTTGGATGCCCAGATCGGCGACGAGTGGAGCATCTTTAGGAGGCAGGGAAGGGAGATCCTTCGGAGAGCGCGGGATCCAGAGGGTTGTCTACGGTGTCTTCGGCAGAGGATGCAAGGCTTCTTCAATTTAGATCGAGAGGATTCTCAATTGAAGGAAGGGAGAGCTACGGCGACGATTGAGGCGGTCGCACCGGATTTGTTGATGCCGGATTCTCCACCGGAGGCCGATCTGGTGAGTAATTGGGGAGAGAAGGGGGCAGTTTCCGGTGCGTTCAACAACCTGGTGAATGGGGGATTTGGAAATAGCGCCGTTTCTTGTGCGAAATTAAATCCAGGAGTTACTAGTTTTGATTTGGAGACGAAATTTGAGGAGGGTGAGGCTTATTTCACGGGAGCGGTGCATGATTTTGGGTCGCAATCTTCAGTCGTTTCTTCCAGTCACTCTGTTGTTCGTTTGTTTCAGGGAAACATGACAGGCCAGGGTTCCCCTTCGGCTAAGGCTGGGAAGAACCAAGATGCTCAGGCTGCTGCGGCCGGGTCTTGCAGCGGTCTGGACGGGCTGATGGAGGAGGCGCCGACCTTGCAGGTTGCGGTGAATAGCGAGCCGACGGCAACCACTGCCTTGCCTCGCCTCCCTTGATGAAAGGCAAGGCCATTGTAGGGGGTCCGAGTGGCCTGATTCTGGCTACGCCGAAGACCTCCATTGGCTTCACTGCCATGACGACGACGCCTCGTACCCTCCGTAGGAATAGCAGGGCCAAGCTGATCAACGACAAGCCGATCGTCATCGACATGGAGGCAGCTTTGCGGGCGGTGGCGGACAAGCTGGTGGTGGGTCGGGTACTTTCACCATACCTGGCTGACCCCCAGGCCGTCGTCAACAAGCTGAAAGGGCCTTGGCGGCTGCGCGGCGAGGCGGCGGCCCAGCGGGTCAAAAGCGAAGATGGGCGGTTCGTCATCACCTTCTCTGAGGAGGGAGACCGGCGTCATGTGCTGCAAGCTGGACCATGGCACTACAGAAATGATGCCGTCCTGCTCGCGGCGTTTGATGGAAGCGGTGACCCCGTGGATATTCCCCTGGATTCTTTCAGAATTTGGGTGCAAATACATGGGTTGCCAGTTCCGATCAAGACCGCGGAAATGGGAAGGACTCTAGGCGACAAGCTTGGCACCGTCATTGCGGTGTCACACAAGAACAAGAAGATCGTCGACGAGTACATTCGCGTCCGCGTCGAGCATCAGGTGGAGGAGCCAGTGAGGAAGTTCATCGACACAACCAACGCAGAGGCACTAAAAAGATTTACTTTCCAGTTAAATATGAAAAGCTGCCTAATTTCTGTTTGTGCTGCGGCATCGTGGGGCACACTACGGCTAAGCTCTGTGGACTCCCTAGTGAGCTATGGAAGAAGAACTTCTCCATCGACCTCAAGGCTCCAGCACATCCGAGGGATTTGCACGCTTCGGGGGCTTCGACCGGGCCTCTCCTTGTTTATGGAGGGCTGTCGGTGGCCCCTGGAGATGCGGAGGCGGCGGGCAGGTCCAAGCTCCCGGAGAAGATGATCAAGGCGGTGACCACAGGTGTCCAGAAGCTCTCGGTCGCCGTGGCGCCTTTGTTCCCCACTTCTGTTGGTGTGCAGACTTGTGAGAAGGAGACGCTGGCGGCCGGGGGCCTCTCCCTCAATGATGCTGAGATGAACAATGCGTGTGGCATGGAAGACGGGCCGGATCAGGCTGCTATATGGGTTAAGGGGGCACTTGCTCCATCCTCTCGAGTGCTCCCGAGACACCTGCTGCTGCTGCTGCTGAGTTGCGGCACAGGGAAGATACTGATGGTGCTCCTATAGTCAGCCATGGAGATCTGGCGGAAGTGCAGGGCACTAATGGCATGGGTGCTAGCTCCATCAACATGAGCGCCCATACTAAAGGGGAGGCTGCTGAATCTATTCGGGGCCGATGGAAAAGGTTGTACAGAGATGAGCAACTGGAGCGCGCTGCCGTTCAAGGTGTGTGTGCCAAGCATGTGAAGTTTGAGGTCCCTTCGCCCCCAAACAGTGGCAGCGAAATGTCCAGTCACAAGGGTGCCTTTGTAGCCATCCTAGAGAGCACGACTGGTAGCAAAAGGAGTCTTCCTGATGATCAAAATTTAGTGTTTAGTATGGATAGCACTAGTTCTGTGAGCTTAGAGTATAAGAGTGCAAATGATAGAAGTGTTTCTTGTAAAAGAGTCTGTACTAAGAGGGTTGAGGCTATAGTTGGTGAAGATCGGTCTATTGTTCATGTAACTGGGGAGAGGGAGGGAAGAGAGGAGGAGGCTTGGGATAGGAGGAGGGAATCAGTGGGTGAGGAAAAAGAGGATGGGGATGCAACATAGGAAGCTACCGGCCTTGGGGCAGCCGGTGACCTGACGGGCGCAGATGACGCCCGTTAGGAGCCATAAAAATGTTGAGTTGGAACTGTCGAGGCTGGGTCAGCCTCGTACAGTTCAAGAGTTGGTGTGCCTCACTAAGACGCACAGACCCAATGTCATCTTTTTATCTGAAACAAGGAAAAATAAAGAGTATGTTGAGAGTTTGCGCTACAGGTTGGGTATGAATAATGTGTTTACTATTTCTGGCCAAGGTAAAGGTGGAGGACTAGCTGTGTTTTGGGATGAGGCCTACTCTTGTGAGTTGAACAGATATGGGGATCATTTTATTGATATGTACCTCGGCAAGGGAGATGGAACAAAGTGGATGTGCACTTTCATTTATGGTGAGCCTAAGGCAAGCCAAAGGTACATTATGTGGGATCTCTTGAGACGGTTAAAACCTATTGGTGTAGGAGCTTGGTTTATGGCTGGATCTGGGGTGTTTGAGCGCCGCAGGCCCCCTTCCCCGGTGGATGTCGTGGTGGTCTGGTCCGTCGTTTTGGCGTGGTGTTGGGGCTGCTCCCTGTGTTGGTGGAGATGCTCGTGGTGGGTGGATGCCGGGGTGGCGGTCCCGAGCTGTGCGGGTGGCGTCGGCTCTATGGCGTGCGGCGGCCGCGAGGACTATACCGCAACCTCGGTCGTGCGGGCGACGAGGTTGTGGCGGGCGTGCTCTGTCTGGTGAAGATCAATGCCCTCCGCTCGTGGATGCACCCACCGGCCTGATCCGGCCATGGTGGCTTTGTCGCGTCGGCCCGTGCTCTTGGGTTCGGGTGGTTGGGAGTGGAGTGTGGGACCGGGGGAAACCCTTGGCCTTTGGTGGCCACGGCGAGGCCATCTCCATTTTCTTGGAGTCGGTCCCCTTCTTGGAGGCCTCGTTGAGATCCCCTTCTGCTTCCTTCTTCCTCGCTCCGCATGGGGCAAAAGTCCTAGTTCCCCTTGTGGGCGGCGGTGACGTGTCGATGTTGTTCCCTTCCTGGAGGCGTCGTCTGGGGTTCGTGGAGGTGTGGATGGTGCTTTTCTGCTTGGTGAGGGCAATGTGGCGGCGAGCTGTTCAATGTTCTTCGTCTTCTCCGCGCGGTCTTCATCTTTTGTAGGCGCTCTTCAGCTTGCGTCTGGTTGGGTGGCTGCCCAGGTGGTGGTGAGGTCGTGGGTTCCCAGCAGAGGTGGTGCTCTACTCCCTCATGCCCGAGCTGCCAGGCGGCATTGTCAAATCGGCTCTATGGTGAGCACTCTACCTTCCGACGGTTCGGCGCCTTCGAGCTAGGGCGAGAGGATAGTCACTAGTAGAAAAGAGGGCTTTGGTTCAGGCCGGGTCAGCCCATTAGTCCCGGTTCAGTCCAGAACCGGGACCCATGGGGGCACTGGTCCCGGTTCGTGAGGCCAGGGGCCTGCCGGGCCTCGTGGGGGCATTGGTCCCGATTTGTCTGGCCCCTTTGGTCCCGGTTGGTGGGACGAACTGGGACCAATTGGCCTCACTCCTGGCCCACCACCATTGGTCCCGGTTGGTGGCTTGAACCGGGACCGCAGGCTGCCCTTTAGTCCCGGTTCATGCCACGAACCGGGACCAATGAGGTGCCTATATATACCCCTCGCCCGCGAGCAGAGTACTCCAGTGCTCTGTTTTTCTCTGGCCGGCGAGGGGAGGGCTTTGTGGTGCTCTAGCTCACCTCCTATGCACATGAGGTGTTCGATGAAATGCCCGAGCCACACTAGTTAAGCTTTCTCCTCTCGAAGCTCGACCTCAAAGCTCCATTTTCCTTGAGATTTGTCTAGGTTTAGCGGCCCGTCACGCCCCATTCCCGTCTTCACCGCCGTCGATCACCCGCGCCGATCTCGTCGCCGGCACCACCGTGGTGAGCCTCTTGTTCTTATCTTCTTTCTGAAAGAAAAAAAATCTTACTTTAGATGTATGGTTTAATTAATTAGATGCTCTGGAGAGCTATATGTTATTAGATGAGAACTATGTGTGTAGTTTGGTTTTAATGTGATGATGAACTTCTATTAATTGGGTCACTTAATTATCTATTCATGATGTTCTGTAATGGTTTTTGACACACTTAATTATATATAATGCAAGCATATGAACCGGCAATGGATGTACGGTGACAGACACACCTCCAAGTACATTAAGGGCGTGCATGATTTTCTCGAAGTGGCTGAGGCAAACAAGCAGAATGGTTTTATGTGTTGTCCATGCCCTAAATGTGGGAATACGAAGTCTTATTCTGACCGGAAAATCCTTCACACCCACCTGCTTTACAAGGGTTTCATGCCACACTATAATGTTTGGACGAGGCACAGAGAAATAGGGGTTATGATGGAAGACGGCGAAGAAGAAGAGGACGATGACAACTATGTGCCCCCTGAATACGGTGATGCTGCAACGGGGGAAGCTGCTGAAGATCAAGAGGAACCAGATGATGTGTCCGATGATGATGATCTCCGCCGGGTCATTGTCGATGCAAGGACGCAATGCGAAAGTCAAAAGGAGAAGCTGAAGTTCGATCGCATGTTAGAGGATCACAAAAAAGGGTTGTACCCCAATTGCGAAGATGGCAACACAAAGCTCGGTACCATACTGGAATTGCTGCAGTGGAAGGCAGAGAATGCTGTGCCTGACAAAGGATTTGAGAAGCTACTGAAAATATTGAAGAAGAAGCTTCCAAATGATAACGAATTGCCCGACACTACATACGCAGCAAAGAAAGTCGTATGCCCTCTAGGATTGGAGGTGCAGAAGATACATGCATGCCCTAATGACTGCATCCTCTACCGCGGTGCGTACAAGGATCTGAACGCATGCCCGGTATGCGGTGCATTGCGGTATAAGATCAGACGAGATGACCCTGATGATGTTGACGGCGAGCCCCCCAGGAAGAGGGTTCCTGCGAAGGTGATGTGGTATGCTCCTATAATACCACGGTTGAAACGTCTGTTCAGAAACGAAGAGCATGCCAAGTTGATGCGATGGCACAGTGAGGACCGTAAGAAAGACGGGAAGTTGAGAGCACCCTCTGACGGGTCGCAGTGGAGAAAAATCGAGAGAAAGTACTGGGCTGAGTTTGCAGGTGACCCAAGGAACGTATGGTTTGGTTTAAGCGCGGATGGCATTAATCCTTTCGGGGAGCAGAGCAGCAATCACAGCACCTGGCCCGTGACTCTATGTATGTATAACCTTCCTCCTTGGATGTGCATGAAGCGGAAGTTCATTATGATGCCAGTTCTCATCCAAGGCCCTAAGCAACCCGGCAACGACATTGATGTGTACCTAAGGCCATTAGTTGAAGAACTTTTATAGCTGTGGAATGGAAACGGTGTACGTA
>NC_057802.1:29626347-29627183 GCF_018294505.1 Triticum aestivum
GCCGTCCTTGCCTCGACGCACGCCGCCCCTGCCCCGCCACGCGCCGCTCCTGCCCCGACGCCGTCTCCGCGCCACTCCCCGCGCCCCTGCTTGCCCCGACGCCGCCCGCCGCGCGCTCCTCCCTCTGTGAGCACCGCGCCTCTGCCGGCCCCGCCGCCGTGCTATTTTTTACATGTTTTTAGATTTTCATATATGTATGTATGTATTTTTTAGATATATGTATTTTTTGATGTATGTTCATATATGTATGTATGTATTTTTTACATGTTTTTTGTATGTATGTATGTATGTATTTTTTCAATTGTAATAATGTTTTAAAAATACATATATGCAAAAGTTAGATTTTTAGAAAAGTTTTATCTATATATGTTCTCTGATTTAGTACATTTTAGGTTAGTTTCATTTTTAGAAAAGTTTTATATATTTAGGAAGAAGGAATAGAAGGAAGAAGAAAAAGTTTTATATATGCAAAAGTTACATTTTTAGAAAAGTTTTATATATCTAGCTAGGAAAGGAAGAAGAAGAAAAAGAATGAGAGGAAAAAGGGAAATAAGAAGAAGAAGAAAGGAGAAGAAGAGGAGAGGAAGAAGATGAGAAATAAATAAGAAGAAGAAAAAAGAAGAGGAGAAGAAGAAAGGAATAGAGGAGAAGAAGAGAAAATTCTATTTTCTCTTCTTCTCCTCTATTCCTTTCTTCTTCTCCTCTTTTTTTTCTTCTTTTTTTTCTTCAATCTTCTCCTCTATTAATATCTTCTTCTCCTCTTTTTATTTCTTCTTCGTCTTCTTATTTTTTTATCGGATATGTCGTTGTCGATATACCCCATGTCCCGATAACTT
>NC_057802.1:29629370-29630003 GCF_018294505.1 Triticum aestivum
GTAAGCAAGGAAAGAAGACAGCCGCAGCCGATCCGTCTGCTCTGCCGGCGTCTAGCAGTACAGCCAGAGGCGGGAGGCAATACAGATTCGGTCCTTCTCTGAAGACTCTAGAGAAGTTACCATACGAGAGGACCGAGGAGGAAACCACGAAGATCGTGCGAGCCGAAGTGACGAACTTCTTTGAAGGGGTGAAAGCAAAGAAACATCCACCTCCGGAGGAGAAGGTAGATCCGGTGAAAGCGAAGCGCACTCTGGCTGCCCTGACAAAACCACCAAAGTCACTGCCGAAAGGCAACTATGAGCGCATTATTGCAAAGACATTTGTCGAAGCGGAGCGGTCGGGAAGTACTGTCAGTGATCAAAGGTTAAAAGAACGACGAGCTGGGAAAAAATTGCCCAGCTCGGCGAACAAGCGAACCAATCGTGCCCCCCGCTCAAGGTGTCTAGCGACATCGTCGCTAATGATCCGAGGATGGTGCCCGGTCATAGCAATCTTGGAGATTACCTGCCCGACGATGTACATTATGATTTCTTGGAGGTGGACGAACACAAATACCATTACGGGAAGCCTCTCGTCAAAGATGAAAGATCTCTAACAACGATGATGCGAAGATTACATAATTGGTACATGAA
>NC_057802.1:29630347-29632412 GCF_018294505.1 Triticum aestivum
TGCAGAGAGTCTGGGGGGAGGAATACTTTGACGCTGAGAGTTAAAGAGGAGCATGACCTCGTTGGAATTGAACTGTTGAATGTTCCATTTGAGGAGTTCTTCCAATTTTTCAATCAAAAGGCCCTCGATAAATCAACGATCACTTGCTACTGTCTGTAAGTAGTACTACTTCTGTCATTAAGTCTCTGTATATAGGTCAGCTCTTTCATTGCATGTAT
The DNA here is from genome assembly GCF_018294505.1 of Triticum aestivum. Taxonomy (NCBI): domain Eukaryota; kingdom Viridiplantae; phylum Streptophyta; class Magnoliopsida; order Poales; family Poaceae; genus Triticum; species Triticum aestivum. The sequence goes on from NC_057802.1 coordinate 29,630,566, forward strand.
TTATAATTATCCTCACTATATTATGCAGATTGAAGATCGCCGAATTGAAGAAAAGACAAATCGGTGATAGTGGATTCATTAACACAAATCTCATAGATGCAACTGAGGTTAAATATCATGCCGAAAATACCGAGGCCAACTTGCTACGATCGTTGGTAATAAATGAAAACAAAGATATAATACTCTTTCCTTACAACTTCAAGTGAGAGTTACTGTCTTGTGCATATTTGGTTTCCCTTATTAGTCCAGGTTATAGTAATGTAATTGATGACTTATGCACGCGTGCGCAGCTTCCACTATATTCTCCTAGAGATTAAGCTTGAGCAGGGACTAGTAACCGTCTTAGACTCGAGACGAAAAGATCCCCAGGACTATGCGGACATGACTCAAATGCTCGAGAAGTAAGTTAAATCGATCATTATCCACCATATCAGCAACTTTGTTCATTTCCTGATATCAAGTAATTGTTTTCTTTGTCTGGCAGGGTTTGGAGAAAATTCACCAAAAAAGCTCCGGGACTGCCGAAGAAGCTGCAATTTAGACACCCGAAAGTAAGTACTATAGTAGCATGTTCCTCGCATCTCCTAGTGATTCAAGCGCTAGTTTCATCAATACAATTTAGCATGCTTGCTTATCAGTTTGTTTGACCTATATTTCTTGTAAAGTGGTTGTGGCAGGAACAAGGGAATGATTTCTGTGGATACTACGTTTGCGAGTCCATCCGCTACACGACCTGTGAGCGGGGCTACTCTGACGAACAATATGAAGTGCGTAAGCAATAATATTCACAATTTTATTCTATTACCATCATTTGTGTTGAGTTTCATTTATTCATATATATGTGTGTGTGTGTGTGTGTGTGTATTGACCCCTTCTTCAAATTAGATCTTTCGGATGCGGGATGAACTCCTACCACCAGATCGTATGCGGGCAATTCAAGAGGAATTGGCGGCATTCTTCCTTGACCACGTGATCGCTGAAAACAGAGAATACTATGTGGACCCTGTGTTCATATATAATTAGGAGATTATATTGTAAGAGATAATTATTGTATATATGTAGCCGGTAGTGTCGGATAGATATACGAGAACTTGTTGTTCGACCAATCTCTCGGAGAAGAAGAGGTGGTCGATATCACTTCTCTCTGTATGCATATATATGTTCATGACGATCTTCTGTTTCCTTCATTTGCTTACTAGCTAGCGTGTCTAGTCCTCTCTATACGTATATAGTACATAGCGTCAACCAAGCACGGAGATAAGAGAGGACACTTCTCTCTATTAATTAGCTAGCTAACACAATATATGAAACACCTAAATTAACCCCCAAAACCCCCTCCCCCTCAAAAAAAACAAAAACCACAGCCCCTGAAATGCTGACGCGTGGATGCCTATTGCTCCCTGTTAGTGCCACCAACCGGGACCAAAGGCCCTCCTGCCTGGGCTCGCCGCACCGGCCACGTGGAGGCCCATCGTCCCGGTTCGTGTAAGAACCGGGACTAAAGGGCTAGGGCATTAGTAACGACCCTTTAGTCCCGGTTCAACAACCGGGACAAAAGGCCCTTACCAACCGGGACAGATGACCCTTTTTCTACTAGTGAGTGGTCTTCTTCGGAGGTAGAAGCGAGTGGCTTGTTGTCCTTGGCATGTTCTGCGGGAGTAGGCAAGGAGCTGTTGGTTGTCGATGCTGGTTTCTTGCTGCCCTCACCCTGCTGCTGGTGTGGCTACTACTCAGGGCGTCTGACCTTGGTGATCTTGGCTAGGCTCCTATTACCATCTCTTGTTTGCCTGTATCTCAAATAGGTCGTAAGCTGCTACAGCTCTCTGTATCTTTGTCGTTTCTTGTTT